>NW_027675358.1:910000-925000 GCF_965601325.2 Salmo salar
GTGTGTGTGTCCTGTGAGTGTGTGTGTGTCCTGTGAGTGAGTGTGTGTGTCCTGTGAGTGTGTGTGTGTGTCCTGTGAGTGTGTGTGTGTGTGTCCTGTGAGTGTGTGTGTGTGTGTCCTGTGAGTGTGTGTGTGTGTGTCCTGTGAGTGTGTGTGTGTGTGTCCTGTGAGTGTGTGTGTGTGTGTCCTGTGAGTGTGTGTGTGTGTGTGTCCTGTGAGTGTGTGTGTGTGTGTGTGTCCTGTGAGTGTGTGTGTGTGTGTGTCCTGTGAGTGTGTGTGTGTCCTGTGAGTGTGTGTGTGTCCTGTGAGTGTGTGTGTGTTCTGTGAGTGTGTGTGTGTCCTGTGAGTGAGTGTGTGTGTGTGTGACCTGTGTGTGTGTGTGACCTGTGTGTGTGTGTGTGTGTCCTGTGTGTGTATGTGTGTGTCCTGTGTGTGTGTGTGTCCTGTGTGTGTGTGTGTGTGTCCTGTGTGTGTGTGTGTGTGTCCTGTGTGTGTGTGTGTGTGTCGTGTGTGTGTGTGTGTCCTGTGTGTGTGTGTCCTGTGTGTGTGTCCTGTGAGTGTGTGTGTGTCCTGTGAGTGTGTGTGTGTCCTGTGAGTGTGTGTGTGTCCTGTGAGTGTGTGTGTGTCCTGTGAGTGTGTGTGTGTCCTGTGAGTGTGTGTGTGTCCTGTGAGTGAGTGTGTGTGTCCTGTGAGTGTGTGTGTGTGTGTCCTGTGAGTGTGTGTGTGTGTGTCCTGTGAGTGTGTGTGTGTGTGTCCTGTGAGTGTGTGTGTGTGTGTCCTGTGAGTGTGTGTGTGTGTGTCCTGTGAGTGTGTGTGTGTGTGTCCTGTGAGTGTGTGTGTGTGTGTCCTGTGAGTGTGTGTGTGTCCTGTTAGTGTGTGTGTGTCCTGTGAGTGTGTGTGTGTCCTGTGAGTGAGTGTGTGTGTCCTGTGAGTGTGTGTGTGTGACCTGTGTGTGTGTGTGTGTGACCTGTGTGTGTGTGTGTGTGACCTGTGTGTGTGTGTGTGTGTCGTGTGTGTGTGTGTGTGTCCTGTGTGTGTGTGTGTGTGTCCTGTGTGTGTGTCCTGTGTGTGTGTGTGTGTGTCCTGTGTGTGTGTGTCCTGTGTGTGTGTCCTGTGTGTGTGTGTGTGTCCTGTGAGTGTGTGTGTGTCCTGTGAGTGTGTGTGTCCTGTGAGTGTGTGTGTGTCCTGTGAGAGTGTGTGTGTGTGTGTGTCCTGTGAGTGTGTGTGTGTGTCCTGTGAGTGTGTGTGTGTGTGTGTGTCCTGTGAGTGTGTGTGTGTGTGTGTGTGTCCTGTGAGTGTGTGTGTGTGTCCTGTGAGTGTGTGTGTGTCCTGTGAGTGTGTGTGTCCTGTGAGTGTGTGTGTGTGTGTCCTGTGAGTGTGTGTGTGTGTGTCCTGTGAGTGTGTGTGTGTCCTGTTAGTGTGTGTGTGTCCTGTGAGTGTGTGTGTGTCCTGTGAGTGAGTGTGTGTGTCCTGTGAGTGTGTGTGTGTGACCTGTGTGTGTGTGTGTGTGACCTGTGTGTGTGTGTGTGTGACCTGTGTGTGTGTGTGTGTGTCGTGTGTGTGTGTGTGTGTCCTGTGTGTGTGTGTGTGTGTGTCCTGTGTGTGTGTCCTGTGTGTGTGTGTGTGTGTCCTGTGTGTGTGTGTCCTGTGTGTGTGTCCTGTGTGTGTGTGTGTGTCCTGTGAGTGTGTGTGTGTCCTGTGAGTGTGTGTGTCCTGTGAGTGTGTGTGTGTCCTGTGAGAGTGTGTGTGTGTGTGTGTCCTGTGAGTGTGTGTGTGTGTCCTGTGAGTGTGTGTGTGTGTGTGTGTCCTGTGAGTGTGTGTGTGTGTGTGTGTGTGTCCTGTGAGTGTGTGTGTGTGTCCTGTGAGTGTGTGTGTGTGTGTCCTGTGAGTGTGTGTGTCCTGTGAGTGTGTGTGTGTGTGTCCTGTGAGTGTGTGTGTCCTGTGAGTGTGTGTGTGTGTGTCCTGTGAGTGTGTGTGTGTGTGTGTGTCCTGTGAGTGTGTGTGTGTGTGTGTGTCCTGTGAGTGAGTGTGTGTGTGTGTGTCCAGTGTGTGTGTGTGTCCAGTGTGTGTGTGTGTGTGTCCAGTGTGTGTGTGTGTGTGTGTCCAGTGTGTGTGTGTGTGTGTGTGTGACCTGTGTGTGTGTGTGTGTGTCGTGTGTGTGTGTCCTGTGTGTGTGTGTGTGTGTTTGACCTGTGTGTCCTGTGTGTGTGTCCTGTGTGTGTGTGTCCTGTGTGTGTGTGTCCTGTGTGTGTGTGTCCTGTGTGTGTCCTGTGTGTGTGTGTGTGTGTGTGTCCTGTGTGTGTCCTGTGTGTGTGTGTGTGTGTCCTGTGTGTGTGTGTGTGTCCTGTGTGTGTGTGTGTGTGTCCTGTGTGTGTGTGTGTGTGTGTGTGTGTGTCCTGTGTGTGTGTCCTGTGTGTGTGTGTCCTGTGAGTGTGTGTGTGTGTCCTGTGAGTGTGTGTGTGTCCTGTGAGTGTGTGTGTGTCCTGTGTGTGTGTGTGTGTGTCCTGTGTGTGTGTGTGTGTGTGTCCTGTGTGTGTGTGTGTGTGTCCTGTGTGTGTGTGTGTGTGTCCTGTGTGTGTGTCCTGTGTGTGTGTGTCCTGTGTGTGTGTGTCCTGTGAGTGTGTGTGTGTGTCCTGTGAGTGTGTGTGTGTGTCCTGTGAGTGTGTGTGTATGTGTGTGCGTCCTGTTTGTGTGTGTGTGGGGGTCCTGTGAGAGTGTGTGTGTGTGTGCGTCCTGTTTGTGTGTGTGTGTGGGTCCTGTGAGAGTGTGTGTGTGTGTGCGTCCTGTTTGTGTGTGTGTGTGGGTCCTGTGAGAGTGTGTGTGTGTGTGCGTCCTGTTTGTGTGTGTGTGTGGGTCCTGTGAGAGTGTGTGTGTGTCCAACATGTCTGATATGAACATTGACATAAACCCTCTACATACTTGAGTTTCTCCAGTCTGCAGTGTGGATCCTCCAGTCCAGCAGAGAGCAGTCTGACTCCTGAGTCTCCTGGGTGATTGTAGCTCAGGTCCAGCTCTCTCAGGTGTGAGGGGTTTGACCTCAGAGCTGAGACCAGAGAAGCACAGCCTTCCTCTGTGACTAGACAGCCTGACAGCCTGCAAAGAGTCAAATCATATTAAAACCACACTGCTATTCTTTGGTGGTGAAAATAGTGGCAGTATATTTCTTCAACATATTCAGATATATCAGTGTCCTGAAACCTTCCATATCTATTCATAAATTAATGTATCATAATATAAATTACAAATGATCAAAGTTTTGCATGCAGATAGAAACATGTATTTTTATTTGAGGATATTTTCATACATATCTGTTTCACCATTTAGAATAATAAAAGCACTTTATCTATCTAGTCCCCCTATTTAACCTGTTAGGGCTCGGGGGCAGTATTGACACGGCCAGATAAAAAACGTACCCGATTTAATCTGGTTACTACTCCTGCCCAGTAACTAGAATATGCATATAATTATTCGCTTTGGATAGAAACACCCTAAAGTTTCTAAAACTGTTTGAATGGTGTCTGTGAGTATAACAGAACTCATATGGCAGGCCAAAACCTGAGAAGATTCCATGCAGGAAGTGGCCTGTCTGACAAGTTGTGTTTCATCTTGGCTCTTTTTATTGAAGACTGAGGATCTTTGCTATAACGTGACACTTCCTACGGCTCCCATAGGCTCTCACAGCCCGGGAAAAAGCTGAACGATATCGAGGCAGCCTCTGGCTGAAACACTTTATCGCGTTTGACAAGTGGCCGATCAGAGTACTATGGGCTTAGGCGTGTGCCCGAGTCGACCCCATGCTTTATTTTCTTTCGTCTGTTTACCTAAACGCAGATTCCCGGTCGGAATATTATCGCTTTTTTATGAGAAAAATGGCATAAAAATTGATTTTACAGCGGTTGACATGCTTCGAAGTACGGTAATGGAATATTTAGAATTTTTTTGTCACGAATTGCGCCATGCTCGTCACCCTTATTTACCCTTTCGGATAGTGTCTTGAACGCACGAACAAAACGCCGCTATTTGGATATAACTATGGATTATTTTGAACCAAACCAACATTTGTTATTGAAGTAGAAGTCCTGGGAGTGCATTCTGACGAAGAACAGCAAAGGTAATAACATTTTTCTAATAGTAAATCTGACTTTGGTGAGTGCTAAACTTGCTGGGTGTCTAAATAGCTAGCCCTGTGATGCTGGGCTATCTACTGAGAATATTGCAAAATGTGCTTTCACCGAAAAGCTATTTTAAAATCGGACATAGCGAGTGCATAGAGGAGTTCTGTATCTATAATTCTTAAAATAATTGTTGTGTTTTTTGTGAATGTTTATCGTGAGTAATTTTGTAAATTCACCGGAAGTTTGCGGGGGGTATGCTAGTTCTGAACGTCACATGCTAATGTAAAAAGCTGGTTTTTGATATAAATATGAACTTGATTGAACAAAACATGCATGTATTGTATAACATAATGTCCTAGGGTTGTCATCTGATGAAGATCATCAAAGGTTAGTGCTGCATTTAGCTGTGGTTTGGGTTTATGTGACATTATATGCTAGCTTGAAAAATGGGTGTCTGATTATTTCTGGCTGGGTACTCTGCTGACATAATCTAATGTTTTGCTTTCGTTGTAAAGCCTTTTTGAAATCGGACAGTGTGGTTAGATTAACGAGAGTCTTGTCTTTAAAATGGTGTAAAATAGTCATATGTTTGAGAAATTGAAGTAATAGCATTTCTAAGGTATTTGAATAATACGCCACAGGATTCCACTGGCTGTTACGTAGGTGGGACGATTTGGTGCCACCTGCCCTAGAGAGGTTAAAGAAGTCATATGTTTCCTGACCAATTCACTCATAGTGTATTAAATTAGTCAAAAGTTTACTATTTGGTTCCATATTCTTTGACTGCAATGACTACATCAAGCTTGTGACTGCCATGATTGAGAAAGATCATGAACAATAATTAGTGAGAAAGTTACAGAGGCTTCAACAAAACCTGCTAACCTCTCACCATTACCAATAACAGAGGATACAACAAAACATGCTAACCTCTCACCATTACCAATAACAGAGGCTACAACAAAACATGCTAACCTCTCACCATTACCAATAACAGAGGCTACAACAAAACATGCTAACCTCTCACCATTACCAATAACAGAGAATACAACAAAACATGCTAACCTCTCACCATTACCAATAACAGAGGATACAACAAAACATGCTAACCTCTCACCATTACCAATAACAGAGGCTACAACAAAACATGCTAACCTCTCACCATTACCAATAACAGAGGCTACAACAAAACATGCTAACCTCTCACCATTACCAATAACAGAGGCTACAACAAAACATGCTAACCTCTCACCATTACCAATAACAGAGGCTACAACAAAACATGCTAACCTCTCACCATTACCAATAACAGAGGATACAACAAAACAGCTAACCTCTCACCATTACCAATAACAGAGGATACAACAAAACATGCTAACCTCTCAACATTACCAATAACAGAGGCTACAACAAAACATGCTAACCTCTCATCATTACCAATAACAGAGGCTACAACAAAACATGCTAACCTCTCACCATTACCAATAGCAGAGGCTACAACAAAACATGCTACCCTCTCATCATTACCAATTTATTTATTTATTTCACCTTTATTTAACCAGGTAGGCAAGTTGAGAACAAGTTCTCATTTACAATTACGACCTGGCCAAGTTAAAGCAAAGCAGTTCGACACATATAACAACACAGAGTAACACATGGAGTTAAACAAATGTAACCCTCTCACCAGGCTTGAATATGACTCTCACAACATTAACATATGTAGAGTATCTCAGCAGCATGGGATGTTAGGTGAGAAGGACATCTCCAATAAGAATTCCTATTGTAAACTATCTAGGGTTATGACAATAGGGTATTAACTTCAGATGAAATGATTATAGGTTTCTGTTATTGAATCAGGATAAACCATCCCATGCATTAAATTAAAACAATTAATGACTCCACCAAGGCAACATACATAATGTTCCATATGTGTATTAAAACATTTTCAAACACAAATACATGTTCAGACACAACATCAAAAGAAAAAAATAATAATAATAAACCCCAATGAGTCGTGCACAACCCGTGTCCAAATTAAGCACCTCACATTGTGGTTACTCACGACTTGGTAGATATTCCCTCAGCGAAGTATGGCAGTTCCATGCAGGTTTCCTCACAAAGTCCAAGGCAGCACAGCTACCCATGCAGACAGTACTCCTTAGTAACCGATATCCCCATGGCAACACGAACTCGTTAAGCTTCCCAAGCAATTATCTCCCGGTGTCACACGATGCTAGGCTAACCTCTAGGCTGGCTAATACCTCCACGACGAGACGGTAGCTTCAGTCTTTACTAAGTTTTAACAAAATTATAACAACTCTTTTATTAAATAAAACATGTATTTCCCTTCATGTCTTAGTAGCTATGGGTTTTGTTGTAGTTCTGTCGTCTTCTTTTATAATTTTTCTTCACCAACCGTCCTGAGGTAAAACGTCCATCCTTTCATCAACGTCTTTTTCCCTCCCGTTAACCAGGTCAACTCCCATTGGCCACAACTTAACAAGCGACCTTATTGGTCAAAACGTAAACTTCAAAGTAAAACAAACTATTCATCAACTTCCGGTTTGGAGCGAGCAGTCGCACCACGCTTCGCTCCACAGGTAATATTCCACTTCGCTACATTACAACGGCTTGATTTGTTTGATCTGAGCAATTCTTCTTAGCTAGCTACATAGCCGTCTTTGTATCAAAGATAATTGTGTAGTTTAGAGTAACTGAGTAATTATCGAGGCTAGCTATCTTCGTCCTCCTAACGTAGTCAACACTGCTAGCTGCTAACTAGCTAGTCATCACTGTTAGCTGGCCAACTTCTACCGACTAGCAGCACCGCAGAAACTATTACATTACAACGCAACGACTTGATTAGTGTGGTGTTAGTGTTAGTTAGCCAGCTACATAGTTGTCTGTGCTGTCTCTGTATCTAAGATAATTGTGTAGTTTGAGTTTGAGTATTATGGAGGTGTGCTAGCCAGCCGCGACGCGGCGCCAGACTTACTCAACACACCTAGTCATCATTAACCCACTGCCAGATAGCCATCCGTTACCGACTAGCAGCGCTGTAGTTACTAATACTTCACAACGGAACGATTTGACTAGTGCAGTGTTACCTAGCTAGCTACCTAGTTGTCTTTGTCATAGCTTGATAATTGTTAATTGATAATTGTTAGCTAGCCAGCCATCGAGGTTAGCTAGCCAGCTATTTCCGTCCCCCGCGACGCCATTTTTCCTAACCTAGCCAACTATTACCGACGAGCAGCATTGTTGAAACTAAATACACTACAAGGAACGTCTTGATTAGTGTTATGTTAGCTAGCTAGCTACAAAGTTGCTTTGTATCATGACAAGGTGTAGTACTGAAACTGCCGAGGTTACCTAGCCAGCTACACGTTCAAAGTCAACAACGCAGCCACTGCTAGCTAGCCTACTCCACCAGCCAGCAGTACTGTATCATTTTAGTCAATAACATTTTTGCAACGTAAGCTTAACTTCCTGAACATTCGAGACGTGTAGTCCACTTGTCACTCCAATCTCATTTGCATTAGCGTAGCCTCTTCTGTAGCTTGTCTACTATGTGTCTGCCTATCCCTGTTCTCTCTCCTCTGCACAGGCCATACAAACGCTCCACACCGCGTGGCCGCTGCCGCTCTAACCTGGTGGTCCCAGCGCGCACGACCCACGTGGAGTTCCAGGTCTCCGGCAGCCTCTGGAACTGCCGGTCTGCGGCCAACAAGGCTGAGTTCATCTCAGCCTATGCTACCCTCCAGTCCCTAGACTTCCTGGCGCTGACGGAAACATGGATCACCACAGATAACACTGCTACTCCTACTGCTCTCTCCTCGTCTGACTACGTGTTCTCGCATACCCCTAGAGCATCGAGCCAGCGGGGTGGTGGCACTGGAATCCTCATCTCTCCCAAGTGGACATTCTCTCTTTCTCCCCTGACCCATCTGTCTATCTCCTCATTTGAATTCCATGCTGTCACAGTTACCAGCCCTTTCAAGCTTAACATCCTTATCATTTATCGCCCTCCAGGTTCCCTTGGAGAGTTCATCAATGAGCTTGACGCCTTGATAAGTTCCTTTCCTGAGGATGGCTCACCTCTCACAGTTCTGGGTGACTTTAACCTCCCCACGTCTACCTTCGACTCATTCCTCTCTGCCTCCTTCTTTCCACTCCTCTCCTCTTTCGACCTCACCCTCTCACCTTCCCCCCCTACTCACAAGGCAGGCAATACGCTTGACCTCATCTTTACTAGATGCTGTTCTTCCACTAATCTCATTGCAACTCCCCTCCAAGTCTCCGACCACTACCTTGTATCCTTTTCCCTCTCGCTCTCATCCAACACTTCTCACTCTCCCCCTACTCGGATGGTATTGCGCCGTCCCAACCTTCGCTCTCTCTCTCCCGCTACTCTCTCCTCTTCCATCCTATCATCTCTTCCCTCTGCTCAAACCTTCTCCAACCTATCTCCTGATTCTGCCTCCTCAACCCTCCTCTCCTCCCTCTCTGCATCCTTTGATTTCCTCTGTCCCCTATCCTCCAGGCCGGCTCGGTCCTCCCCTCCTGCTCCGTGGCTCGACGACTCACTGCGAGCTCACAGAACAGGGCTCCGGGCAGCCGAGCGGAAATGGAGGAAAACTCGCCTCCCTGCGGACCTGGCATCCTTTCACTCCCTCCTCTCTACATTTTCCTCTTCTGTCTCTGCTGCTAAAGCCACTTTCTACCACTCTAAACTCCAAGCATCTGCCTCTAACCCTAGGAAGCTCTTTGCTACCTTCTCCTCCCTCCTGAATCCTCCTCCCCCTCCCCCCCCCTCCTCCCTCTCTGCGGATGACTTCGTCAACCATTTTGAAAAGAAGGTTGACGACATCCGATCCTCGTTTGCTAAGTCAAACGACACTGCTGGTCCTGCTCACACTGCCCTACCCTGTGCTTTGACCTCTTTCTCCCCTCTCTCTCCAGATGAAATCTCGCGTCTTGTGACGGCCGGCCGCCCAACAACCTGCCCACTTGACCCTATCCCCTCCTCTCTTCTCCAGACCATTTCCGGAGACCTTCTCCCCTACCTCACCTCGCTCATCAACGCATCCTTGACCGCTGGCTACGTCCCTTCCGTCTTCAAGAGAGCGAGAGTTGCACCCCTTCTGAAAAAACCTACACTCGATCCCTCCGATGTCAACAACTACAGGCCAGTATCCCTTTTTTCCTTTCTCTCCAAAACTCTTGAACGCGCCGTGCTTGGCCAGCTCTCTTGCTATCTCTCTCAGAATGACCTTCTTGATCCTAATCAGTCAGGTTTCAAGACTGGGCATTCAACTGAGACTGCTCTTCTCTGTGTCACGGAGGCTCTCCGCACTGCTAAAGCTAACTCTCTCTCCTCTGCTCTCATCCTTCTAGACCTATCTGCTGCCTTTGATACCGTGAACCATCAGATCCTCCTCTCCACCCTCTCCGAGCTGGGCATCTCCGGCACCGCGCACGCTTGGATTGCGTCCTACCTGACAGGTCGCTCCTACCAGGTGGCGTGGCGAGAATCTGTCTCCGCACCACGTGCTCTCACCACTGGTGTCCCCCAGGGCTCTGTTCTTGGCCCACTCCTATTCTCGCTATAAACCAAGTCACTTGGCTCTGTCATATCCTCACATGGTCTCTCATATCATTGCTATGCAGATGACACACAATTAATCTTCTCCTTTCCCCCTTCTGACAACCAGGTGGCGAATCGCATCTCTGCATGTCTGGCAGACATATCAGTGTGGATGACGGATCACCACCTCAAGCTGAACCTCGGCAAGACGGAGCTGCTCTTCCTCCCGGGGAAGGACTGCCCGTTCCATGATCTCGCCATCACGGTTGACAACTCCCTTGTGTCCTCCTCCCAGAGTGCTAAGAGCCTTGGCGTGACCCTGGACAACACCCTGTCGTTCTCCACCAACATCAAGGCGGTGACCCGATCCTGTAGGTTCATGCTCTACAACATTCGCAGAGTACGACCCTGCCTCACACAGGAAGCGGCGCAGGTCCTAATCCAGGCACTTGTCATCTCCCGTCTGGATTACTGCAACTCGCTGTTGGCTGGGCTCCCTGCCTGTGCCATTAAACCCCTACAACTCATCCAGAACGCCGCAGCCCGTCTGGTGTTCAACCTTCCCAAGTTCTCTCACGTCACCCCGCTCCTCCGCTCTCTCCACTGGCTTCCAGTCGAAGCTCGCATCCGCTACAAGACCATGGTGCTTGCCTACGGAGCTGTGAGGGGAACGGCACCTCCGTACCTTCAGGCTCTGATCAGGCCCTACACCCAAACAAGGGCACTCCGTTCATCCACCTCTGGCCTGCTCGCCTCCCTACCTCTGAGGAAGCACAGTTCCCGCTCAGCCCAGTCAAAACTGTTCGCTGCTCTGGCACCCCAATGGTGGAACAAGCTCCCTCACGACGCCAGGACAGCGGAGTCAATCACCACCTTCCGGAGACACCTGAAACCCCACCTCTTCAAGGAATACCTGGGATAGGATAAAGTAATCCTTCTAACCCCCCCTTAAAAGATTTAGATGCACTATTGTAAAGTGGTTGTTCCACTGGATATTATAGGTGAATGCACCAATTTGTAAGTCGCTCTGGATAAGAGCGTCTGCTAAATGACTAAAATGTAAATGTAAATGTATTCACTTATACATTAAATAAATATTTCTTCAAAAAGCATAATGCATTAACAACATTACAGTTTAGGAGCAATTCAATCATCTTTTAAATATAATACCAATTAATTATAACAAATAAACTCAATACTTGGTTCAAACAAGGGTATTACACAAACATACAGTCAATAATACAGTAGAAAAATAAGTCTATATACAATGTGAGCAAATGAAGTGAAATAAGGGAGGTAAAGGCAAAAAAAGGCCATGGTGGCAAAGTAAATACAATATAGCAAGTAAAACACTGGAATGGTAGATATGCAGTGGAAGAAAGTGCAAAGTAGAAATAATGGGGAGCAAAGGAGCTAAATAAATAAATACAGTAGGGGAAGAGGTAGTTGGGCTAAATTATAGATGGGCTATGTACAGGTGCAGTAATCTGTGAGCTGCTCTGACAGCTGGTGCTTAAAGCTAGTGAGGGAGATAAGTGTTTCCAGTTTTAGAGATTTTTGTAGTTCGTTCCAGTCATTGGCAGCAGAGAACTGGAAGAAGAGGCGGCCGAAGGAGGAATTGGCTTTGGGGGTGACCAGGGAGATATACCTGCTGGAGCGCGTGCTACAGGTGGGTGCTGCTATGATGACCAGTGAGCGGAGATAAGGGGGGACTTTACCTAGCAGGGTCTTGTAGATGACCTGGAGCCAGTGGGTTTGGCGACGAGTATGAAGCGAGGGCCAGACAACGAGAGCGTACAGGTTGCAGTGGTGGGTAGTACTGTATATGGGGATTTGGTGACAAAACGGATGGCACTGTGATAGACTGCATTCAATGTATTGAGTAGGGTATTGGAGGCTATTTTGTAAATGACATCGCCGAAGTCGAGGATCGGTAGGATGGTCAGTTTTATAAGGGTATGTTTGGCAGCATGAGTGAAGGATGCTATGTTGCGAAATAGGAAGCCAATTCTAGATTTAACTTTGGATTGGAGATGCTTATAGTGAGTCTGGAAGGAGAGTTTACAGTCTAACCAGACACCTAGGTATTTGTAGGTGTCCACATATTCTAAGTCAGAAGCATCCAGAGTAGTGATGCTGGACGGGCGGGCAGGTGCAGGCAGCGATCGGTTGAAGAGCATGCATTTAGTTTTACTTGTAGTTAAGAGCAGTTGGAGGCCACGGAAGGAGAGGTGTATGGCATTGAAGCTCGTCTGGAGGTTAGTTAACACAGTGTCCAAAGAAGGGCCAGAAGTATACAGAATAACACCAATAACAAAGGGGGTCTGATCTTTGTGCCTCTGTAAATTTCTCATTCATCATCATTAACGATTCATTCATGATTATTCATAATCATGGTAGCATCCACATGAATGTAGAAGTGTTCAGAAACATCTTCTATTCTTACTGACAATACAAGTGAAGTGACTCCAAAATGACAGGACATTATTCACCATTCAGTTTCTATTAGGAAAAACATCATCCAAAACACAACCAAGACAAACTGCAAATGAATTCAACAAGTTTGTAGAATCACAAGCTTGATGTAATCACTGCAGGCATGGAACATGGTACAACTACTAAACTTATGACAACTTTAATACAATATAAGTGAATTTGTCCAAATAATTAAGACTTCTTCAAATGGGAGAACTACGTACAGAAAGTGCTTTAATTTCTAAACGGTAAAACAGATATGCATGAAAATACCCTCAAATAAAAGGTGACATTCTGTAAGGTCACCTAATATGAAACATCTCAAATCCAAAATGCTGGAGCATAGCACCACATTTAAAACTGTAAGCTTCACTGTCCAAACACATATGGTGTGGACTATGTGTGTCTGGTAAACACATGTGGATCTGGTGAACAGTTACCACTTGTTGACCAACTACAGGAATACTGACCTCAGAGTCTTCAGTTTACAGTGGGGATTCCCCAGTCCAGCAGAGACCAGCTTCACGCCTGAATCCTTCAGGTCATTGTTACTCAGGTCCAGCTCTCTCAGGTGTGAGGGGTTTGACCTCAGAGCTGAGACCAGAGAAGCACAGCCTTCCTCTGTGACTCCACAGCCTGACAGCCTGCAACAAGATCATCATGACTTCACAAACACACTGTTAATTTAACACCAGTAGTGTAGAAGGACAACGGTAGATGCATTTGGTTTATATTCCCAAACAACACATAGATTCATCTTCCATCAATGCATTTATTCAATATGTTTTTCAATATACATATTATAATACATATTTCTCTCTAAACATAATATTTCTTCCTGATGAATACTTCTTATATGTCATTTTATTTACTCACAGAGCAGCTCTGGAGGCTTTGACCACTGGCAGCAGCCTCAGAAGACCTTCCTCTGATCTGGAGTATTTCTTCAGGTCAAACACATCCAGCTCCTTTTCTGAAGTCAGCAACACAAAGACCAGAGCTGACCACTGTGCAGGTGACAGGTTGGGTTTTGAGAGACTTCCTGAGCTCAGGAAGCTTTGGATCTCCTCCACTAGAGAATGGTCATTCAGTTCATTCAGACAGTGGAACAGATTGATGCTCCTCTCTGGAGAGGGATTCTCCCTGATCTTCTCCTTGATGTAGTTCACTGTTTTTTCATGGGTCTTTGAGCTGCTTCTTGTCTTTGTCAGTAGACCTCGTAAGTGCTTCTGATTGGACTCCAGTGAGAGTCTCAGAAGGAAGCGGAGGAACAGGTCCAGGTTTCCCATCTCACTTTGTAAGGCTTTATCCACAGCACTCTTGTAGACAGTAACTTCAGACTTGTCTCTGTACAGCAGAGAAAAGATACTGGACTTTGTTTGCTGTTTGTCCATGAGATTCTCATTGTTGTTGATGAATGAGAGGAACACATACACAGCAGCCAGAAACTCCTGAATGCTCAGATGCACGAAGCAGTACACCTTGTTCTGGTACAGAACACATTCCTCTTTAAAGAGCTGTGTGCACAATCCTGAGTACACAGAGGCTTCATTGACATTAATGCCAGCCTCTTTCAGGTCTTTTTCATAGAAAATCAGATTGCCCTTCACTAGCTGTTGAAAAGCCAGTTTTCCCAGTGACAGAATGCTCTCTTTATTCCAGTGTGGACCTGTCTCTTCTTTCCCAAGATACTTTTCATTCTTCTGTTTGGTATGAAACACCACAAGGTGTGTGTACATCTCAGTCAGAGTCTTGGGCATCTCTTCTCTCTTATGTTTCAGCATGTGTTCGAGGACTGTTGCAGAAATCCAACAGAAGACTGGAATGTGGCACATGATGTGGAGGCTCCTTGATGTCTTTATGTGTGAGATGATTCTGTTGGCCAGGTCCTCATCACTGAATCTCTTCCTGAAGTACTCCTCCTTCTGTGGGTCATTGAACCCTCGTACCTCTGTCACCTGGTCAACACACCCTGAAGGTATCTTACTGGCTGCTGCAGGTCGGGTAGTTATCCAGAGGAGAGCAGAGGGAAGCAGATTTCCCTCGATGAGATTTGTCAGCAGAACATCCACTGAGGTTGACTCTGTGACGTCCCAACAGATCTTGTTCTTCTGGAAGTCTAGGGGCAGTCGACACTCATCCAGACCATCAAAGATGAACACAACTTTGTACTTGTCATAGTTGGAGATTCTTGATTGTTTGGTTTCCATTGAGAAGTGATTGAGAAGTTCAATCAAAGTGTGTTTGTCCTCTTTCATCAAATTCAGCTCCCGAAAAGGGAATGAAAACACAAATTGAACATCCTGATTGGCTTTTCCTTCAGCCCAGTCCAGAATGAACTTCTGCACAGAGACTGTTTTTCCAATGCCAGCGACTCCCTTTGTCAGCACAGTTCTGATAAGTTTGTCTTGTCCAGTTAAGGGTTTGAAGATGTCGTTACATTTGATTGCAGACTCTGGTCTTGCTTGTTTCCTGGTTGTTGTCTCAATCTGTCTCAGCTCATGTTCATTATTGACCTCTCCTGTTCCTCCCTCTGTGATGTAGAGCTCTGTGTAGATCTTATTGAGAAGTGTTGGGTTTCCTTGTTTAGCGATCCCCTCAAATACACATTGAAACTTGTTCTTTAGATTAGATTTGAGTTCACGTTGGCAAATCTCAGCAAGCTCATCTGAATCTAGAAATAACACAGAGGATATTAATATTACGTCTGTTTTAATGCCTACAGTATTGTAGGACTGTTATAACATTTGAAATTATAATCATTTATTCTCTTAACTGAATGTATAACTGTGTAAATGTTTTCATAATGCATTACAGACTGGTGTG
>NW_027675358.1:930000-965000 GCF_965601325.2 Salmo salar
GTTGTTCACTATCTAATCATGGAGTTGTTCACTATCTAATCATGGGGTTGTTCACTATCTAATCATGGGGTTGTTCACTATCTAATCATGGAGTTGTTCACTATCTAATCATGGAGTTGTTCACTATCTAATCATGGGGTTGTTCACTGTCTAATCATGGGGTTGTTCACTATCTAATCATGGAGTTGTTCACTATCTAATCATGGGGTTGTTCACTATCTAATCATGGGGTTGTTCACTATCTAATCATGGGGTTGTTCACTATCTAATCATGGAGTTGTTCACTATCTAATCATGGAGTTG
Source organism: Salmo salar (assembly GCF_965601325.2). Classification (NCBI taxonomy): domain Eukaryota; kingdom Metazoa; phylum Chordata; class Actinopteri; order Salmoniformes; family Salmonidae; genus Salmo; species Salmo salar. Next base: position 930,304 of record NW_027675358.1, read on the forward strand.
TTCACTATCTAATCATGGGGTTGTTCACTATCTAATCATGGGGTTGTTCACTATCTAATCATGGGGTTGTTCACTATCTAATCATGGGGTTGTTCACTATCTAATCATGGAGTTGTTCACTATCTAATCATGGGGTTGTTCACTGTCTAATCATGGGGTTGTTCACTATCTAATCATGGGGTTGTTCACTATCTAATCATGGAGTTGTTCACTGTCTAATCATGGGGTTGTTCACTATCTAATCATGGGGTTGTTCACTATCTAATCATGGGGTTGTTCACTATCTAATCATGGGGTTGTTCACTATCTAATCATGGGGTTGTTCACTATCTAATCATGGAGTTGTTCACTATCTAATCATGGGGTTGTTCACTGTCTAATCATGGGGTTGTTCACTATCTAATCATGGGGTTGTTCACTATCTAATCATGGAGTTGTTCACTGTCTAATCATGGAGTTGTTCACTATCTAATCATGGGGTTGTTCACTATGTAATCATGGGGTTGTTCACTATCTAATCATGGGGTTGTTCACTATCTAATCATGGGGTTGTTCACTATCTAATCATGGGGTTGTTCACTGTCTAATCATGGGGTTGTTCACTATCTAATCATGGAGTTGTTCACTATCTAATCATGGGGTTGTTCACTATCTAATCATGGGGTTGTTCACTATCTAATCATGGGGTTGTTCACTATCATGACATGGGGTTGTTCACTATGTAATCATGACATGGGGTTGTTCACTATCATGACATGGGGTTGTTCAATGACAGACATGTATTTGTTTAAAATCTATCACTTGATGGTTTCATTTCAGAGAGACAAAAATCATGTTTTTTTTTGCAAAATGCTCTATATCTCCCTCACTCTTAAATGTGACCGACCGGCTCAATTTGGTAATTAACTAAATAACTACATATATAGTGATTTTGGTTTATGTCAGTTTAATTGTTTGTTATGGTATAAGTTGTTATTTTATGATTGTAAGTGATAAAAATTAACTAGTTGTTCTCAGTAATTACTACTTTAGTAAGGAATAACACATTTTTTCAGCACTACTGCAGTTGCTAAATAATTCCAATAGATGGGAGCATAAAACCACAAATGATATTTCAGAATATTAGTTTAGTTTTCTCCCTGGATACACCACCACTCCCCGCGCTTCCTGCAGAACCCCTGCAGTACCTCCACAGACCCCGGATTGAGAACCCCTGATTTAGCAGATGCTCTTATCCAGAGAGATTTACAGTAAGTGCATTCACCTTAAGATAGTTATTTATTTAGGAAATAAACTTAATCAATTCTTCATAAAATTGTCATCTTACCTCTTAGCTTTGGTGTCATGTCCCCCAGAGAGATGCATTTTGGAGGCAGGGGCCCCCTCCTCTCTCTCCCCAGAGAGACTCATTTTAGAGGCAGGGCCCCCCTCCTCTCTCTCCCCAGAGAGACTCATTTTAGAGCACTGACCCCTGTAAACAGAGATCCAGCATGTTGGTTGTGGTTAACACAGTGACAACTAAACAGAGATCCAGCATGTTGGTTAACACAGTGACAACTAAACAGAGATCCAGCATGTTGGTTGTGGTTAACACAGTAACAACTAAACAGAGATCCAGCATGTTGGTTGTGGTCAACACAGTGACAACTAAACAGAGATCCAGCATGTTGGTTGTGGTTAACACAGTAACAACTAAACAGAGATCCAGCATGTTGGTTGTGGTTAACACAGTGACAACTAAACAGAGATCCAGCATGTTCGTTGTGGTTAACACAGTGACAACTAAACAGAGATCCAGCATGTTGGTTGTGGTTAACACAGTGACAACTAATTATTGAATGTCAATTGTTCTCTTATATTCATTATCTCTTAGAAATAAAACATTTACTAACATACATAGAAACAGTCAGGTGATTTAATTAATAGATAATAATAGATAATAACTAATAATAATATTAATGTCTAACTTTCTCTTTTAATAATTTCTCTCATTCTAGTGTGTTGCTTTGTTCAACAGGTATGATATTATTATGCTGTTACTGAATTCAGTTCATAATAACAATGTTCAGAAAAGTATGTTCAGTGGTTTCAAACCAGATTACACAGGAAAGAGGAGCTCATTGTAAGTTTGAAAACAAATTTTACGATATTTTGAAAGACGATTTACAACTTATACATAAAAATATACAAATTGTAAAATAACCACAATATATGAATATATGAACAATATGTTTTTGAATTTGACTCGCCTACGCCCAGTTAGCGCCATTTTGTATGATTGAACTGTCACATAACTGTCCCAGGTGAAATGGACTGTTAGATCTGAGTGTTTTACAGTCATTCACTATACTAAAATAACACCATACATTTAATTTCTCTACACACTTTACAATAATCACTGGGAAGATTCTTACCTTGTAGCCTGAATTCACAACCAGAACATGTCAAGTTATTGAGATATTTTCCGTTGTGCTGAGAGAGCAGCTTCCTGATAACAAGTGGCTCTGTATCTATGTTCTAGGTACAGTCGATCTTTGGATGCAATAATATCTGGTCAAAGTCTAGTGGCACAACACCATAGTATATCATAAACATAACAGCAGTTGGCCAGTAAAGGCCATGACATACTATAAAACAGGGTTTGTCAACTAGATTTGGCTTCGGGTGTCACGGTTGTCATAGAGAGGAGCGGACCAAAGTGCAGTGTGATTATCGTTCCACATATTTTATTGAACTGTGAAACTATGCAATACATACACATAACCTAAAGAACAAAAAAACAACAAACCGTGATGCAGAGGTGAAACATACACTACTCAAAAACAATCTCCCACAAACCCAGGTGGGAAAAACACCTACTTAAGTATGATCTCCAATTAGAGACAACGATGACCAGCTGCCTCTAATTGGAGATCATCCCAAACAAAACCCAACATAGAAATACAAAACTAGAAAACAACATAGAAAAACTAAACTAGAAACCCCCCTGTCACGCCCTGACCTACTCTACCATAGAAAATAACAGCTTTCTCTGGTCAGGACGTGACATCGGGAGAATGTTTTTCTGAGTTAAAGTGGGCGGGCCAGAACATAATTAGCGTATAATATTAGCACAATTAATAGGCCTACACTACAAATTTAACAACATGTTTAACACATTTGATTAGTACATAGTACATTGAGGGACAATAAAATAATTTAGATCTGATTAAGTTCATAAAATCACCAATATCTCTATTCAATTATAACTTTTTGTTTATTTCTCTGTGTGTTGATTGGTGGGGAAAAACAGGTCTACGTAGCCTACTGTAGTCAACACTACTTTATTAATATCAACATTCATTCAGAACAATGAGCTTGATAGCAAGAGAACATGTCGCTCTCAAAAAGTAACAAAAGAAAGGTGGATAATGAAAATCAAAGTTTCAGGGAAGAACGGACAGAGAGATCCATTCATCTTACCATATTTCTCCAATGCCAAGCCAGAGTGTGTCTTGTTTGCAAAGAATTCAATCTCAGACGGCATTATGAATCTAAACATGGTACTTTCAAAGTAGCCTTCCCGCCCCAGACAGAGGCCTGAAGCAGAATCACTGAAGCATTAACTACAAGCTACAAACACGGCAGTAGAATCCTCCTTCATGGCCTGATCCAACAACAGAAGGTCACAAGTGCTTTCCTAAAAGCATCCTGGGTTCTAACCAAACACAACATGCCCTTCACAGACGCAGAGCTGTTTAAAAAATGCATGGTGACAGTTTTGGAGGAATTGGCTACAGACAAGTCTATGGATAGCCTAATTGCGTCTGTCAAACAGGTGCCCCTGTCTGTGACATCAGCCGGACGCCGTGTCTGTGCTCTGGCGGATGACGTGTATAGGATTGTTCTGGAGGGGCTCAGTCAGGCTGAGCATTTTCCCCTGGCTATTGATGAGAGAACTGACAACACCCATGTAGCACAGATGTGTGTTTATGTCTGTTATTTTCATGGAAATTACTTTAAAGAAGAGCTACTGGCACTGATTCCCCTGGAAGGACACACCACCGGGGACGTTCCCCTGGAAGGACACACCACCGGGGACGTTCCCCTGGAAGGACACACCTCCGGGGACGTTCCCCTGGAAGGACACACCACCAGGGACGTTCCCCTGGATGGACACACCTAACTAATTTTGGGTTAGTTAGACTAATTTTGGGTTAGTTCTCTCAAGAAGAACTAACCCATCTCAACATGACAGAAAGTAAGACAGGGAAACCCATCTCAACATGACAGAAAGTAAGACAGGAGAACCTATTTCAACATGACGGAGAGTAAGACAGGAGTCCCTGACCTTATCTTCTCTCAAGAAGAACTGTCTTATGGTATGAAGATTGTTCTTCTTGAGAAAAGATCGAGCCTTCTTCTCTCCAGAAGATGTCTGGTAGACCCATTTAAATACCTTTTTTGGACATTTCAAGATAGCAGATGTTTGAGTTGGGTCTATTAACACAGCTGTGAGTTGTTATTTTTTTCATTTTTGACATAATGAGCACTCCTGGATGTGACAGATTTTGACTCATATTGAGTGATATGACTGAGCTATTTAAAAACACTTTTTCAACATTTCTAGATAGCAGTTAGTTCAGTTTGATCTTATTAAAGACAGCTGTATATTATTTTTTTGGACCCAAAAATATTCTATGTTCACGCCCACTTTTTTTGCACTATGTTTGAAGGCTGTCAACTTCTTGTCAGGAAGAGAATCACTTAGCCTTTCAACTAATTTTCAAATGATAGGATGCCTATTTAAAAACACTTTTTCAACATTTCAAGATAGCAGTTAGTTCAGTTTGATCTTATTAAAGACAGCTGTATCATTTTTTAAATTCATTTTGACATATTTTTTGGGACCACTTTTTTTGCTCTGTTTGAAGGCTGTCAGCTTCTTCTCAGGAAGAGAATCACTTAGCCTTTCGACTAATTTTCAAATGATTGGATGCCTATTTTAAAACACTTTCTCTACATTTCAAGATAGCAGTTAGTTAATTTTGAGCATATCAAAGACAGCTGCAACTTTATTTTATTAATTTTCACAATTTTTATTTTTTATTCTAAGTCCACAGTCTCTGTCATTGAACTATGTTGAGTCGTGTGCCTGGTGATTGAACAGTTTACCAGGTGTGTTTTTGAATATAGTTCTTAATGGCTTCAGTGGTGTGCTGGTGTCTGCATGTTGAAGGAGTGGATTTCTGAAGTCATGGCGCCTGCTAAACAGACTGATTTGGGATATAAAGAAGGACTCGACCATTCATTGTGTAGCTGGGACCCTCGGGATTGCAAACAGAGGAAGATCTTCAAAGGTAAGTGATTTATTTTATCGCTATTTGGGATTCTGTGACGCCTGTGCTTGTTTGGAAAATATGTTATTGTGGGGTGCTGTCCTCAGATAATCGAATGCTATGCTTTCACCGTAAAGCCTTTTTGAAATCTGACAACGCAGTTCGATTGCCAAGATTCTAAGCTTTTAAATGATGTATGACACTTGTATTTTCATGAATGTTTAATATTACGATATTTCTATTTTGAATTTGGTGCTCTGCAATTTCACCGGATGTTGTCGTAGGTGTCCCGGTAGCGGTCCGCGAGCCCTAAGAGCTATTAAAACCATGTGCCCTGATTTAGTTAAAACTGGTTCCATCAGAGCCCTTACAAAACCTTTTACAACTGATTCATCATTGTCATACCTCATAGGGTCCAGAGTTTTCCTGGTTAGGTCAACAGATAAGGATAAACTCTGGGTCCCAGGGCAAAAAAATTGCCCCCCCCCCCCCCACTCTGGGACCTATGGTTGCCACCAGTCTGCTTGCCGTTCTCAGTTATCGTCAGGTACTGTATGTGGATGATCAGGGCTTTATTCAGAAAAAGTTTCTTGGGCTACTTTGATTTGCCAAGTGGGTGAGATTTGAATTCCGTGTTTATCTTCATGGACAAACTTGTTGTTCAAACCTACGATGGCTCAGCTTCAAGGGAACGTATCTGCTATTTGTATTTCCAACTGAATTCCCTCCTGTTCCATGATTTAACAAGCGATGACCACTCCACTACCATTGTCAACTACCTCCTCACATGAACTGGAAGCCATGTCTCATGTGGCCCACTCATCCACTGGCACATTGAATGTTTCCTCTCCAAGCACTGTGAGGAAACCCCTGTCAATTTTCTCTCATTACTTTGTGTAGAGTCAATCACAAACACAATCACATTATTACACATCTATGACTCATTCTTAGCTCTTTTGTCTCACTGTGTAGTGTTTTTGTGTTATTGTCTTCCCAGTCAAATCCTGTCCTGCACTGGTCAAGCCTCTGAACACCTCAACTCATGCCTCATACCCTCATTCAATCACTGCTGTGATCCCTTCCTAAAATGGTGTACGTAGCCCTCTCATTCCTATTCCCCATAATATTGTACTATAAGTGTCTTTATTAAATGCTTTAGGTTAAAATAATTACTCTTTGACGATTTTTTAAACAGATTTTTAACATCTCTGTGTAACGATCGTCGTCGGGTGATGAGGAAGAGGACCAAAGCGCAGCTGGGAGCGAACACATGTTTATTCTTCACACTGAAATAAACACGTACACAAAACCAAGAAAATGCAGATACGTTAACTGCTCAAAACACAAAGAGGCAACACCCCACAAACAGCGTGGGGGAAAAAGGAACAACCTCTTGGGGCTAGGGGGCAGTATTGAGAATTTTGAAAAAAATATGTGCCCATTTTTAACTGCCTCCTACACCAACTCAGAAGCTAGAATATGCATATTATTGTTCAGGTTTGGATAGAAAACACTCTGAATTTTCTAAAACTGTTTGAATGGTGTCTGTAAGGATAACAGAACTCATATGGCAGTCAAAACCCTGAGACAAATTCTGACAGGAAGTGGATACCTGATGTGTTGAATTACCTTTAAGCCTATGCCATTGAAACACACAGGGGCTTATTAATTGTTGAGCACTTCCTATGGCTTCCACTAGATGTCACCAGTCTTTAGAAAGTGGTTTGAGTCTTATACTGTGAGAACTGAACGAACAAGAGCCTTGGAACGGTGGTGGCCGATTAGACTCTGGCGCGCGAGTTCATGTTGGGTACTCTCGTTCCGAAACGTTTGAAAAGAGAATGCAAATGTCCGCCTTGAATATTATTCATGTTCTGGTTGAAAAAGGCACTAATGATTTATGCTATACAACGTTTGACATGTTTGAACGAACATAAATATTTTTTTTCCCCTCGTTCATGATGAGAAGTTCGGCTGGCATAGATCATGTGCTAACAACACAGAGCTTTTTGGACATAAATTATTAGCTTTTTCGAACAAAACTACATTTGTTATGGACCTGGGATTCCTGGAAGTGACATCTGATGAAGAGAATCAAAGGTAATGGATTATTTACATAGTATTTTCGATTTTAGATCTCTCCAACATGGCGGTTAGTCTGTATCGCAAAGCGTATTTTTATGGGCGCAGTGCTCAGATTATTGCAAAGTGTGATTTCCCAGTAAGGTTATTTTTAAATCTGGCAATCCGGTTGCGTTCAAGAGATGTAAATCTATAATTCTTTGAATGACAATATAATATTTTACCAATGTTTTCGAATAGTAATTATTTAATTTGTCGTGCTGATTTGACTGGCGGTTATTGGAGGGAAACGATTTCCTCAACATCAACGCCATAGTAAAACGCTGTTTTTGGATATAAATATGAACTTGATAGAACTAAAAATGCATGTATTGTCTAACATAATGTCCTAGGAGTGTCATCTGATGGAGATTGTCAAAGGTTAGTGCATAATTTTAGCTGGTTTTCTGCTTTTGGTGATGCCTGTCTTTGAATTGACAAAACATTACACACAGCTATTGTCAATGTACTCTCCTAACATAATCTAACTTTATGCTTTCGCCGTAAAGCCTTTTTGAAATCGGACAACGTGGTTAGATTAAGGAGATGTTTATCTTTCAAAGGGTGTAAGATAGTTGTATTTTTGAGAAATTTGAATTATGACATTTAATTGTTTTCAAATTTGGCACTCTTGATATTTCACCTGTTGTTGATAGGGTGTACCAGGGGTGGGACGCATGCGTCCCACATAGCCCCTAGTACATAGAGATTAAAGGAAAAAGCTTCTACCAGTCCGTGGTGAGTAATCCCAGTTCTGATGTCCAGAAGTTATTTTCGGTCGTAAGAGACGGTAGCAGCAACATTATGTACAAAATAAGTTAAAAAATAAGTTACAAACAACACAAAAAAATTAACAAAATAGCACAATTGATTACGGGCATGTAAAACATCAGCCATACTCTTCGGCACCATTTCTGAGATATCTCTTGTTGAAACTGAACAAATTGTGGTACAGCAGGCTGCTCCAAAGCAAGAGAGCTATTAACTAGTGTTGAGCTGTGATGACAAGCCTTTTGTCTTCTGTATTTAAATTAGTCACTAACCAGGAGTGACATGACCTCCATTCCCCTGCTGGGAGGGATTCTAGACCCTCGTTTATGTAGCTCTATTTTAGAACAAGTTATTTCCTTCTTGAATGATTTTCATGACAAATCTACTAAAAAACCCTTGCTGGTCTCAACACAATATCCTCCTTGGCCAGATAACAATTTTCCTTAATAATTCCATTACTTAAATGAACTTCAAAATCGTCTCATGTCCTAGCTGTAGGCTACTTGTTTTAATGGCTCTAACATGCTCTAAGGTTCCAGCTTGTAGAGATGATCTAAAACATGTTTCCCAGCATTCTAAAAGGAGTTGAAGAAAATGTGAATAAAAGTTATAAGGTGAAACATCGGAAACCAAACTTCTTAGGAGAGATTAATTTATTGAAAATCCTTTGAAATCAACATCGGAAGACACACTCAATCAGGCGGGGGCACACACTCAATGAAAGTCGAAACTTGAGAGAGTTTTACAAGATCAAGTCAGAAAATGACTTTGTTAGCAAAGGCATAATGGAGATTATGAGCCCCGGCTCTCATATCTGAAACTGTGCTGAGTGGAGGCTACAACTGCCTCGAAAACATCTCAGACATTACACTGGAGCGGAGACTGGCTGATTTCTCACTGTCACCCCTGAGGACACTGTTGATCCAAGGCATGTAGGCAGAGAGCTTCATGTAGACAGCGTATTTCCTCACGGCACAGGCCTTATCGAAGGACAGGATCCCTGCAGCATACACTCTGCCGTCTTTGGGGTCCTGGACTGCCAGGGCACCGCCTGCATCCCCAAAGCACACATTCTCCTGGTACTTGCTGGCTCCAGTACAGAACATGTTGTCGTCTATGGTTGGAGTGCTGCCACCACGGTTGTACTCTGCCTTACAGAAGCTATGCGATGCCACAGGCAATACCAGGTGTTTCAGTGACTCAGCGGGGGTGAAGTGGACCCCCCAACCCCAGCCTGTGATGATGCCTTTCTCCTGGGCTGCCTCAGCCAGGTCCTCACCCCTCTCAGGCAGAGGGATGGGCATCACAGCCTCGCTCAAGGTGAATGGCTCCTTCAGCTGAATCAGAGCCAGGTCGTTGTCCCAGTCTGACACGCTCTGGAAGCCTGGGTGCAGAACCACCTAGAAGGGGAAGGGAATAATTCATAGGACCTTTTTTTTGACGATCTACTGTATTTGTGCTCTAACTACCTATAAGACTGAAAATGATGATGTAGGTGAGAGAGCCCAGTGCAGTTCTGCTTGCTGTAAATACTGAATTGTCTGTATATTGTTTGAAAGAGATGGTAATGGGTATACTAGCTCACCTTTTCTACAGCAACTTCTTTGGAGTCATTGGCTTGGGAGTATCGCGTGATGCCTAGGTACACCTTGGGGATGATTGGTTCTTTCCCCTGGGTGTCCTGCCTACTCTTCCTGACAAACAAGTTCCTGCCAGCGGTCAGGACCCAGCGGTCAGAGATTAGAGCTCCCCCAGCGAAGCCCCCGTTCATGACGTTTTTACTCAGATAGACCATGGCCTGCCAGGGGACATGAGGGGCCAGGGTGCCCCCAACCATACGCCTGAAGCGCAGGTCTGGGCAAGAAACACAACAACATTATTTCTATACAATCTCTATATGGTTAAAACATCCCCAACTCAGCACCACCTAGCACTTACTGCTGTGCAACTCAAACACAACCATAAAAGATTATTGCAGAAAAATGAAATGTGCCTCAATACAATTCCAGCCTTGGTTTTAGTTTGAGTTTGAGTTTGCTAAAATCAACACTATTCACTTGAATACACATAACATTTGGTAGTAGCTTTCTGGAACCTTTTAGCTTTGACCTGACAAAAGTTCAGTAAATTCATTAATCATCTACTATTATCTAAAAAAAATAAGTGTTGTCATGACTTGAGCCAGACAAGGCTAGCTTTCACAGAATTACCTTGGAGGTCACAATACGCAGAAACCTAGATGAGGATGGAATTAGTGTCATTTCTCTTCTCAAACATTTTCCTGAAACGTTTGATGAGAGGTGGATTTTGAGGAATTTTACTTTTCAAGGCTTTCATGCTCTGTAGATTTTCCTAATGACATATTTTACCATCCAGCTTGGAGGAAGCTGAGACTGAGGATCTCTCCTTCCTTTCCTCCCTGCTTGCCTTCTCTTTGATCCCTGTCATCTCATGTGTGTCGCTGCTGAATCGATTTTTAAGATAATCGGGATAATAGCTGTGAGCCGTGAGACTTAACAAGGTTCTCACTTGAAAGTGATGGTGACATCCTCATTTTGGCCACAGCTACTGTATTCTCCAACAGGCTGAATAGGAACAGCTTGTGTCTGCTCAGCTCAGAGTTGCGTAAGGGGATCCATAGTGAAGATTGGCTTCAGAACATCCGATGAGAGTGACAGTGTAATTGAAATGTGAGTGATATCCTTACACGAACCAGTCACAATGGGCCAGCAAATATAATATGTTTCGGAAATAGACAAATTGCACGTGTGAAAACACACGTGTAATGTGTAAGTCCAATATTTTTGGGCGATATTCTGCATCAATGGTGTCACTAACACCCACCTTAACATAGACATGGGACAAGAAAGGTTGTCAATGATCTTTAAAATGTACATGTTTTTGTTTGAAAACGTTTCATCCCTCTCACTTTGTTGACATTTCAATCTAAATCAGAAAAAGTAAGCCCGTATTGGCATAAGGCAGGGAGTTGGTTATGTGTCAGTTAGACAGATAGCTACCTGAATTGTCTGACATCTCATCAATTGATTTGGTTTTGATTTTGATTTTGATTTTGATTTTGTCCTGTTCCAGACAGACACAGGAGGCCGCGAGGAGCACTACCAGGGATGACCTGCGGACAGAAGGAACACATAAGTACAGTACACACACACAGAGCCAACTGACAGACAGCGCCCAAACACTCACTAGTACCACAACTAACGGTTCCTTTACTTAGGAAGTCTCTGGGCTTGCTTGTTAACCTATATTTAGAAAAGGTCTCTAGCTAAAGCAATTTGAATGTTTTTTGAAAGATTTAAGTAGCTGTGTTTCCCTGCCATTTTACAAAGATCCATTGTCCAAAGACATTTCAAAGATTCATTTGGATTGGTACTGCAATGACAACAATTGCCAGGCAACTAGGGTTTTGTTGAAGAAAGAATATGAAAAGTATAACATACCACATTTTGATGGAAATATCTGTTTATCAGTTTGTATGTTGAGCTGTGTCTCCTCTGTAAAGACGATGTACTCCGTGAGAAGTTATAGGACCAAGGCCTTATATCTGCTGAGGAGAGAACTCACCCCCTGTCTGCCCACCGCTGGGAATTTTGCTGGACACAGCTTCAGTTCTGATTCCCGAAAATCGGAGAGATTGCAAAATCTCTGTTCATGCCAACCCATTATTGGAATCGTGTCCAAACCCTAACCCTGACCCCATCTGGAGCTCAGCCACAGCCAACTAGTATCAGAGAAGACCATCTGAGGGATAAATCATTTCATAGGGTATGAATTATGAAATCAGAACAGGACACAGCACATCTATAATTTGTGTGTCAATTTGGTTTATTGAAAGTAAATGAGGTGCATATAAATGCCGCATCAGAGTGTGTTATTTAAAAAATGTGATACCGTCATAGTTGTTGTTGTTTGTTGTTGACTCACATTTGCTGTTTACGACTCACTTTGGTAACACTGTACTTGACATCCAGCGTCATAAAACATTATGACACAGTCATAACCATGTCATAATATGTCATAACAGCTGACATAACTTGTCATAGCCTGTTATAATATGGTCATAACACTGTTATGACACATATTTGGACCTGTTGTGACATATATTGAGTTATTTTATGGCTGGTTATAACACCTACATAAGAGTGTCAAAACCCACAAAACCTACCACACAAGGCAAACCATTCCATTACACCATAGCCTACATGTCAACAGTATGTTTATGTTATATACAAATGTTTGAAATTGACCATATTCAATTATTGTAGTTGCTCACACATTGATGTCAGACATTTTTTTTTTATAAACAAAAACATTTATTTCACCTTTATTTAACCAGGTGGCCAGTTGAGAACAAGTCCTTTATTTAACCAGGTGGGCCAGTTGAGAACAAGTCCTTTATTTAACCATGTGGGCCAGTTGAGAACAAGTCCTTTATTTAACCAGGTGGGCCAGTTGAGAACAAGTCCTTTATTTAACCAGGTAGGCTAGTTGAGAACAAGTTCTCATTTACAACTGCGACCTGGCCAAGATAAAGCAAAGCAGTTCGACACAAACAACAACACAGAGTTACACATGGAATAAACAGAAGTACAGTCAATAACACAATAAAAAAATCCAGTGTTATTAACACTGGAGTGATAGATGTGCAGATGATGATGTGCAAGTAGAAATACTGGTGTGCAAAAGAACAAAAAAAGTAAATAAAACAATATGGGGATGGGTTGGCGCCCCCCCCCTTGGGTTGTGCCATGGCGGAGATCTTTGTGGGCTATACTCGGCCTTGTCTTCGGACGGTGAGTTGGTGGTTGTAGACATCCCTCTAGTGGTGTGGGGGCTGTGCTTTGGCAAAGTGGGTGGGGTTATATCATGCCTGTTTGGCCCTGTCCGGGGGTATCATCGGATGGGGCCACAGTGTCTTCTGATCCCTCCTGTCTCAGCCTCCAGTATTTATGCTGCAGTAGTTTATGTGTCGGGGGGCTAGGGTCAGTCTGTTACATCTGGAGTATTCTCTTGTCTTATCCGGTGTCCTGTGTGAATGTAAATATGCTCTCTCTAATTCTCTCTTTCTCTCTTTCTTTCTTTCTTTCTTTCTCTCGGAGGACCTGAGCCCTAGGACCATGCCTCAGGACTACCTGGCATGATGACTCCTTGCTGTCCCCAGTCCACCTGGCCATGCTGCTGCTCCAGTTTCAACTGTTCTGCCTGCGGCTACGGAACCCTGACCTGTTCACCGGACGTGCTTGTTGCACCCTCGACAACTACAATGATTATTATTATCTGACCATGCTGGTCATTTATGAACATTTTAACATCTTGACCATGTTCTGTTATAATATCCACCCGGCACAGCCAGAAGAGGACTGGCCACCCCTCATATCCTGGTTCCTCTCTAGGTTTCTTCCTAGGTTTTTGGCCTTTCTAGGGAGTTTTTCCTAGGGAGTTTTTCCTAGCCACCGTGCTTCTTTCACATGCATTGCTTGCTGTTTGGGGTTTTAGGCTGGGTTTCTGTACAGCACTTTGAGATTTCAGCTGATGTACGAAGGGCTATATAAATACATTTGATTTGATTTGATTTGTAGGTAGTTGGATGGGCTATGTACAGCTGCAATGATCGGTAAGCTGCTCAGATAGCTGATGCTTGAAGTTAGTCAGGGAGATATACCGTTGAAGTCGGAGGTTTACATACACCTTACCCAAATACATTTAAACTCAGTTTTTCACAATTCCTGACATTTAATTCTAGTAAAAGTTCCCTGTCTTAGGTCAGTTAGGATCACCACTTTATTTTAAGAATGTGAAATGTCAGAAAGATAGTAGGGAGAATAATTTATTTCAGCTTTTATTTCTTTCATCGCATTCCCAGTGGGTCAGAAGTTTGCATACACTCAATTAGTATTTGGTAGCATTGCCTTTAAATTGTTTAACTTGGGTCAAAGGTTTTGGGTAGCCTTCCTCAAGCTTCCCACAATATGTTGGGTGAATTTTGGCCCATTCCTCCTGGCAGAGCTGGTGTAACTGAGTCAGATTTGTAGGCCTCCTTGCACACACACGCTTTTTCAGTTCTGCCCACAGATTTTCTATCGGATTGAGGTCAGGGCTTTGTGATCGCCACTCCAATACATTAACTTTGTTGTCCTTAAGCCATTTTGCCACAACATTGGAAGTATGTTTGGGGTCATTGTCCATTTGGAAGACCCATTTGAGACCAAGCTTTAACTTCCTGACTGATGTCTTGAGATGTTGCTTCAATATGTCCACATAATTTTCCTACCTCATGATGCCATCTATTTTGTGAAGTGCACCAGTCCCTCCTGCAGCAAAGCACCCCCACAACATGATGCTGCCACCCCCGTGCTTCACGGTTGGGATGGTGTTCTTCGGCTTGCAAGCCTCCCCCTTTTTCCTCCAAACAGAACGATGGTCATTATGGCCAACAGTTCTATTTTTGTTTCATCAGATCAGAGGACATTTCTCCAAAAAGTATGATCTTTGTCCCCATGTGCAGTTGCAAACTGTAGTCTGGCTTTTTTTATGGTGGTTTTGGAGCAGTGGCTTCTTCCTTTCTGAGTGGCCTTATGTTGATATAGGACTCGTTTTACTGTGGATATAGATACTTTTGTACCTGTTTCCTCCAACATCTTCACAAGGTCCTTTGCTGTTGTTCTGGGATTGATTTGCACTTTTTGCACCAAAGTACGTTCATCTCTAGGAGATTTTCACCAAAGTTGATTTGTCACGTGCGCTGAATACAGCAGGTGTAGACCTTACAGTGAAATGCTTACTTACAGGCTCTAACCAATAGTGCATAAAAGGTATTAGGTGAGCAACAGGTAAGTAAAGAAATAAAACAACAGTAAAAAGACAGGCTATATACAGTAGCGAGGCTATAAAAGTAGCGAGGCTACATACAGACACCGGTTAGTCAGGCTGATTGAGGTAGTATGTACATGTAGATATGGTTAAAGTGACTATGCATATATGATGAACAGAGAGTAGCAGTAGCGTAAAAGAGGGGTTGGCGGGTGGTGGGTGGGACACAATGCAGATAGTCCGGGTAGCCATTTGATTACCTGTTCAGGAGTCTTATGGCTTGGGGGTAAAAACTGTTGAGAAGCCTTTTTGTCCTAGACTTGGCACTCCGGTACCGCTTGCCATGCGGTAGTAGAGAGAACAGTCTATGACTGGGGTGGCTGGGGTCTTTGACAATTTTTAGGCCCTTCCTCTGACATTGCCTGGTGTAGAGGTCCTGGATGGCAGGCAGCTTAGCCCCAGTGATGTACTGGGCCGTATGCACTACCCTCTGTAGTGCCTTGCGGTCAGAGGCCGAGTAGTTGCCATACCAGGCAGTGATGCAACCAGTCAGGATGCTTTCGATGTTGCAGCTGTAGAACCTTTTGAGAATCTCAGGACCCATATCAAATCTTTTTAGTTTCCTGAGGGGGAATAGGCTTTGTCGTGCCCTCTTCACGACTGTCATGGTGTGTTTGGATCATTCTAGTTTGTTATTGATGTGGACACCAAGGAACTTGAAGCTCTCAACCTGCTCCACTACAGCCCCGTTGATGAGAATGGGGGCGTGCTCGGTCCTCCTTTTCCTGTGGTCCACAATCATCTCCTTAGTCTTGGTTACGTTGAGGGATAGGTTGTTATTCTGGCACCACCTGGCTAGGTCTCTGACCTCCTCCCTATAGGCTGTCTCGTCGTTGTCGGTGATCAGGCCTACCACTGTTGTGTCGACTGCAAACTTAACCTCTATGGGCTAGGCGGGACGAATTCGTCCCACCTACGTAACAGCCACTTGAAGCCTGTGGCGCGATTTTCAAAACCTTAAAAATCCTATTACTTCAATTTCTCAAACATATGACTATTTTACAGCTATTTAAAGACAAGACTCTCGTTAATCTAACCACACTGTCCGATTTCAAAAAGGCTTTACAACGAAAGCAAAACATTAGATTATGTCAGCAGAGTACCAAGCCAGAAATAATCAGACACCCATTTTTCAAGCTAGCATATAATGTCACCAAAACCCAGAAGACAGCTAAATGCAGCACTCACCTTCGATGATCTTCATCAGATGACAACCCTAGGACATTATGTTATCCTCTATGGGACCGGCGGGACGAATTCGTCCCACCTACGTAACATCCACTGCCAGCCTGTGGCGCGATTTTCAAAATCTTCAAAATCCTATTACTTCAATTTCTCAAACATATGACTATTTTACAGCCATTTAAAGATAAGACTCTCGTTAATCTAACCACACTGTCCGATTTCAAAAAGGCTTTACAACGAAAGCAAAACATTAGATTATGTCAGCAGAGTACCAAGCCAGAAATAATCAGACACCCATTTTTCAAGCCAGCATATAATGTCACCAAAACCCAGAAGACAGCTAAATGCAGCACTCACCTTTGATGATCTTCATCAGATGACAACCCTAGGACATTATGTTATACAATACATGCATGTTTTGTTCAATCAAGTTCATATTTATATCAAAAACCAGCTTTTTACATTAGCATGTGACGTTCAGAACTAGCATACCCCCCGCAAACTTACGGGGAATTCGCTAACATTTTACTAAATTACTCACGATAAACGTTCACAAAAAGCATAACAATTATTTTAAGAATTATAGATACAGACCTCCTCTATGCACTCGATATGTCCGATTTTAAAATAGCTTTTTGGTGAAAGCACATTTTGCAATATTCTAAGTATATAGCCCAGGCATCACGGGCTCGCTATTTAGACATCCGGCAAGTTTAGCACTCACCATAATCATATTTACTATTATAAAAATGTCATTACCTTTTGTTGTCTTCGTCAGAATGCACACCCAGGACGTCTACTTCAATAACAAATGTTGGTTTGGTCCAAAATAATCCATCGTTATATCCGAATAGCGGCGTTTTGTTCGTGCGTTCCAGACACTATCCGAAATAGTAAAGAAGTGTCGCGCGCTTGGCGCAATTCCTGACAATAAAATTCAAAGTATTCAATTGCCGTACGTCGAAGCATGTCAACCGCTGTTTAAAATCAATTTTTACGTCATTTTTCTCGTAGAAAAGCGGTAAAATTCCGACAGGGAATCTCCTTTTCGGCAAACACAGGAAAAAAATCACAAAGGCGGGGGCGGTCGGGTCACGCGCCTAAGCCCAGAGTCCCTTGATCGGCCACTTGAGAAAGGCGATAATGTGTTTCAGCCTGGGGCTGGGATGACGACATTCTGTTTTTTCCCGGGCTCTAAGCGCCTATGGACGACGTAGGAAGTGTCACGTTAGAGCAGAGATCCTTAGTAAAAGATAGAGATGGAAAAGAAGTTCAAGAAATGGTCAGACAGGCCACTTCCTGTAAAGGAATCTCTCAGGTTTTGACCTGCCATTTGAGTTCTGTTATACTCACAGACACCATTCAAACAGTTTTAGAAACTTTAGGGTGTTTTATATCCATATGTAATAAGTATATGCATATTCTAGTTACTGGGTAGGAGTGGTAACCAGATTAAATCGGGTATGTTTTTTATCCAGCCGTGTCAATACTGCCCCCTAGCCCTAACAGGTTAATGATTAGGTTGGAGTCGTGCCTGGCCATGCAGTCATGGGTGAACAAGGAGTACAGGAGGGGACTGAGCACACACCCCTGGGGAGCTCCAGTGTTGAGGACCAGCGTGGCAGATGTGTTGCTACCTACCCTCACCACCTGGCCCGTCAGGAAGTCCAGGATCCAGTTGCAGAGGGAGGTGTTTAGTCCCAGGATCCTTAGCTTAGTGATGAACTTTGAGGGTACTATGGTGTTGAACGCTGAGCTGTAGTCAATGAACAGCATTCTCACATAAGTGTTCCTTTTATCCAGGTGGGAAAGGGCAGTGTGGAGTGCAATAGAGATTGCATCATCTGTGGATCTGTTTGGGCGGTATGCAAATTGGAGTGGGTCTAGGGTTTCTGGGATAATGGTGTTGATGTGAGCCATTACCAACCTTTCAAAGCACTTCACAGCTACAGACGTGAGTGCGTGAGTCATTTAGACAGGTTGCCTTTGTGTTCTTGGGCACTGGGACTATGGTGGTCTTTTTGAAGGTTGTTGGTATTACAGACTCAATCAGGGACATGTTGAAAATGTCAGTGAAGACACCTGCCAGTTGGTCAGCACATGCCAGGAGCACACATCCTGGTAATCCATCTGGCCCCGCAGCCTTGTGTATGTTATTTTTTATTATTTTTTACCCCTTTTTTTCTCCCCAATTTCATGGTATCCAATTGGTAGTAGTGACAGTCTTGTCTCATCGCTGCAACTCCCATACGGACTCTGGAGAGGCGAAGGTCGAGAGCCATGCGTCCTCTGAAACACAACCCAACCAAGCCGCACTGCTTCTTGACACAATGCCTATCCAACCCGGAAGCCAGCAGCACCAATGTGTCGGAGGAAACACCGTACACCTGGCGACCTGGTCAGTGTGCACTGCGCCCGGCCCGCCACATGAGTCGCTAGTGCGCGATGAGACAAGGATATCCCTGCCGGCCAAACCCTCCCTAACCCGGACGATGCTGGGCCAATTGTGCACTGCCCCATGGGCCTCCCGGTCGCAGCCGGCTGCGACAGAGCCTAGGCTCAAACCTCGAATCTCTGGTGGCACAGCTAGCACCTTAGACCACTGCGCCACCCGGGAGGCTAGCCTTGTGTATGTTGACCTGTTTAAAGGTCTTACTCACGTCGGCAACGGAGAGCATGATCACACAGTCGTCCGGAACAGCTGATGCTCTCATGCATGCCTCAGTGTTGCTTGCCTCGAAGTGAGCATAGAAGTGATTTAGCTCATCTGGTAGGCTCGTGTCACTGGGCAGCTCGCGGCTGTGCTTCCCTTTGTAGTCTGTAATAGTTTGCAAGCCCTGCCACATAAGACGAGCATCGGAGCCAGTGTAATATGATTCAATCTTAGCCCTGTATTGACACTTTGCCTGTTTGATGGTTTGTCACAGGGCATAGCAGGATTTCTTATGAGCTTCCGGGTTAGAGTCCCGCACCTTGAAAGCGGCAGCTCTACCCTTTAGCTCAGTGCGAATGTTGCCTGTAATCCATGGCTTCTGGTTGGGGTATGTACATACAGTTACTGTGGGGACGACGTCCTTGATGCACTTATTGATAAAGCCAGTGACTGATGTGGTGTACTCCTCAATGCCATCGTTAGAATCCCGGAACATGTTCCAGTCTGTGATAGCAAAACAGTCCTGTAGTTTAGCATCTGCTTCATCTGACCACTTTTTTATTGACCGAGTCACTGCTGCTTCCTGCTTTAATTTTTGCTTATAAGCAGGCATCAGGAGGACAGAGTTGTGGCCGGATTTACCAAATGGAGGGCGAGAGAGAGCTTTGTATGCGTCTCTGTCTGTGGAGTAAAGGTGATCTAGAATTTTTTTCCCTCTGGATGCACATTTAACATGTTGATATAAATTTGGTAGAACTGATTTAAGTTTCCCTGCATTAAAGTCTCCGGCCACTAGGAGCGCCGTCTCTGGGTGAGCGGTTTCCTGTTTGCTTATTTCCTTATACAGCTGACTGAGTTCCAGCTTTGTGAAATCATGTGAATTCCACTTGGCTGTTGACAGAGGGAGAGAGAACAGGTAGCCTAGTAGTGTAAAGTTGAGTAAACTATTAGTCTGTCCCTTTGCCATGCTTCTTGTCTCTCAACAACATTAGGAAAAGTGCAGCCTTGCAACTAAAGAATTTGCTGGTGTTGGGGAAAGAAATTGTAGTATTATGTGACTTTCTTCCACTGGGAGATCTGGTCATTATCTGATGTATTCAATTCTGAGTTTGCATCCCAATATTACACTTTATATACGTCATAGAATACTGAATATAACAAAACTGTTAGACATAGAAACACCGGATTTTCTGCATTAAAAAAAATCGAATAATGTTTATAAATGATTAAATTATGAAAAATAAGAATATCACTCCACCCGTGAGGCCACTAGATAATTTGACTGCAGGACAGGGCTACTACCACATCCCAGTTGAAAGCACCTTCTGACATGCATCAGTGTGCGATCTCATTCTTATGGCCACTCGTTGGAGTGGAGTAGTTTGTTCATAGCCATCCTCCTTTTTGTCCGTGCAAAATTATTTTGCTATAGTATCGATTAAATGTAAAATGAGAGGCTTTCATTGACAAACAGAAAAAAAGCTGCAGTGCTTTGTAGCAAAGAGGTGAGCGTACAACGTACAGTATGTTGTCGTGTACTTATATTGCTGTAGATCTAGGGATTGATACTGGCTGAACAGTATCATGTACCTCATCAGTGTAATTAAAGCATATACAACAGCCATTGTTAATAGGAACTGTGTCAGGGCTAACGAGTTAGCAGATTGTCTCTCAGATGGTCTCATCGGTATCATTCATTCATGTTTCTGAAACAAGTGGGCGGGCTGGCATAACGCAATGACTGATGCAAGGACAGAGGGATGGATTGCCTGGCACTGTAATGCTGTTGATGTCTCTGAACTGTCATGCTCTTAGTGCCTGATGTTACATAAGACTGGTAACGTCATTGTGGCTCTATGTCACACTGTCACAACCACTGATTGTCCTTAGTGCTTGTGATTCCAGACTGGAACCTGTGTGTTGTGTTGGGTATCACACTACAGGACAGGACATGATGTACAGGTACGTGTACAGATAAAAACACCCATCTGCCAGCAGCCATTACATTACATTTAGCATTTCACGTGTGTGTGTGTGTGTGTGTGTGTGTGTGTGTGTGTGTGTGTGTGTGTGTGTGTGTGTGTGTGTGTGTGTGTCAAATCAAATGTTATTTGTTACATGCGCCAAATACAACAGTGAAATGCTTACTTACAAACTCTTTCCCAAAGATGTAGAGTTTTAGATAAAATGATAAAAAAAGCGAGAAATAAAACACACAAGCATGAAGCTATATACAAGGAGTACCAATACCATATCAATGTGCAGGGATACGTGGTAGTTGAGGTAAATATGTACATGTACAGGAGGCTGGGGCTCCCGAGTGGCACAGCGGTCTAAGGCACTGCATCTCAGTGCAAGAGGTGTCACTACAGTCCCTGGTTTGAATCCAGGCTGTATCACATCCGGCCGTGATTGAAAGTCCCATAGAGCGGCGCACAATTGGCCCGGTGTCGTCCGGGTTTGGCCGGGTAGGCTGTCATTGTGAATAAGAATTTGTTCTTAACTGACTTGCCTAGTTAAATAAAGGTTAAATTAATATACACTGCTCAAAAAAATAAAGGGAACACTTAAACAACACAATGTAACTCCAAGTCAATCACACTTCTGTGAAATCAAACTGTCCACTTAGGAAGCAACACTGATTGACAATACATTTCACATGCTGTTGTGCAAATGGAATAGACAACAGGTGGAAATTATAGGCAATTAGCAAGACACCCCCAATAAAGGAGTGGTTCTGCAGGTGGGGACCACAGACCACTTCTCAGTTCCTATGCTTCCTGGCTGATGTTTTGGTCACTTTTGAATGCTGCCGGTGCTTTCACTCTAGTGGTAGCATGAGACGGAGTCTACAACCCACACAAGTGGCTCAGGTAGTGCAGCTCATCCAGGATGGCACATCAATGCGAGCTGTGGCAAGAAGGTTTGCTGTGTCTGTCAGCGTAGTGTCCAGAGCATGGAGGCGCTACCAGGAGACAGGCCAGTACATCACGAGACATGGAGGAGGCCGTAGGAGGGCAACAACCCAGCAGCAGGACCGCTACCTCCGCCTTTGTGCAAGGAGGAGCAGGAGGAGCACTGCCAGAGCCCTGCAAAATGACCTCCAGCAGGCCACAAATGTGCATGTGTCTGCTCAAACGGTCAGAAACAGACTCCATGAGGGTGGTATGAGGGCCCGACGTCCACAGGTAGGGGTTGTGCTTACAGCCCAACACCGTGCAGGACGTTTGGCATTTGCCAGAGAACACCAAGATTGGCAAATTCGCCACTGGCACCCTGTGCTCTTCACAGATGAAAGCAGGTTCACACTGAGCACATGTGACAGACATGACAGTCTGGAGACGCCGTGGAGAACGTTCTGCTGCCTGCAACATCCTCCAGCATGACCGGTTTGGCGGTGGGTCAGTCATGGTGTGGGATGGCATTTCTTTGGGGGGCTGCACAGCCCTCCATGTGCTCGCCAGAGATAGCCTGACTGCCATTAGGTACCGAGATGAGATCCTCAGACCCCTTGTGAGACCATATGCTGGTGCGGTTGGCCCTGGGTTCCTCCTAATGCAAGACAATGCTAGACCTCATGTGGCTGGAGTGTGTCAGCAGTTCCTGCAAGAGGAAGGCATTGATGCTATGGACTGGCTCGCCCGTTCCCCAGACCTGAATCCAATTGAGCACATCTGGGACATCATGTCTCGCTCCATCCACCAACGCCACGTTGCACCACAGACTGTCCAGGAGTTGGCGGATGCTTTAGTCCAGGTCTGGGTGGAGATCCCTCAGGAGACCATCCGCCACCTCATCAGGAGCATGCCCAGGCGTTGTAGGGAGGTCATACAGGCACGTGGAGGCCACACACACTACTGAGCCTCATTTTGACTTGTTTTAAGGACATTATATCAAAGTTGGATCAGCCTGTAGTGTGGTTTTCCACTTTAATTTTGAGTGTGACTCCAAATCCAGACCTCCATGGGTTGATAAATTGGATTTCCATTGATTATTTTTGTGTGATTTTGTTGTCAGCACATTCATCTATGTAAAGAAAAAAGTATTTAATAAGATTATTTCATTCATTCAGATCTAGGATGTGTTATTTTAGTGTTCCCTTTATTTTTTTGAGCAGTGTATATACAGTACCAGTCAAATGTTGGGACACACTTACTCATTCAAGGGTTTTTCTTAATTTTTACATTCATGTCGTTTCTCTTTGCTTATTTGAGCTGTTCTTGCCATAATAAGGACTTGGTCTTTTACCAAATAGAGCTATCTTCTGTATACCAACCCTACCTTGTCACAACACAACTGATTGGCTCAAATGCATTTAGAAGGAAAGAAATTCCACAAATTAACTTTAACAAGGCACACCTGTTAATTGAAATGCATTCCAGGTGACTATCTCATGAAGCTGGTTGAGAGAATGCCAAGATTGTGCAAAGCTGTCATCAAGGCAAAGGGTGGCTACTTTGAAGAATCTCAAATATAAAATATATAAATATAACACTTTTTTTGGTTACTACATGATTCCATATCTGATATTTCATAGTCTTGATGTCTTCACTATTATTCTACAATGTTGAAAATAGTACAAATAAAGAAAAAGCCTTAATTGTTCTAAAACTTTTGACCGGTAGTGTATATATAAATGTAAAGGGATGTATAGGTAATATGGATCAAATATGTAGTATATCTGAAGAATAGTATGTGGACAGCAATAATTAAATAGGATAGTCCTTGACTAGAATACAGTATATACATATGAAGTGGACAGCAGTAGTTATATAGGATGAACCAGGACTAGAATACAGTATATACATATGAAGTGGACAGCAGTAGTTATATAGGATGAACCAGGACTAGAATACAGTATATACATATGAAGTGGACAGCAGTAGTTATATAGGATGAACCAGGACTAGAATACAGTATATACATATGAAGTGGACAGCAGTAGTTATATAGGATGAACCAGGACTAGAATACAGTATATACATATGAAGTGGACAGCAGTAGTTATATAGGATGAACCAGGACTAGAATACAGTATATACATATGAAGTGGACAGCAGTAGTTATATAGGATGAACCAGGACTAGAATACAGTATATACATATGAAGTGGACAGCAGTAGTTATATAGGATGAACCATGACTAGAATACAGTATATACATATGAAGTGGACAGCAGTAGTTATATAGGATGAACCAGGACTAGAATACAGTATATACATATGAAGTGGACAGCAGTAGTTATATAGGATGAACCAGGACTAGAATACAGTATATACATATGAAGTGGACAGCAGTAGTTATATAGGATGAACCAGGACTAGAATACAGTATATACATATGAAGTGGGTAAAACAGTAAACATTATTAAAGTGACCAGCGGCTGAGGTCCTCGGGTGGCTGAGGTCCTCGGGTGGCTGAGGTCCTCTGGGTGGCAGAGGTCCTCTGGGTGGCTGAGGTCCTCTGGGTGGCTGAGGTCCTTTGGGTGGCTGAGGTCCTCTGGGTGGCTGAGGTCCTCTGGGTGGCTGAGGTCCTCTGGGTGGCTGAGGTCCTCTGGGTGGCTGAGGTCCTTGATGATCTTCTTGACCTTCCTGTGACACCAGGTGCTGTAGATGTCCTGGAGGGCAGGCACTTTGCCCCCGGTGATATGTTGGGCAGAACGCACCACCCTCTGGAGAGCCCTGTGGTTGCGACACTGTGGTTTCAGCCTCCGGAGGTTGAAGAGGTGCTGTTCTGATTTCTTCACCACAAGGTCTGTGTGGGTGGACCATTTGTCTGGTCTTCTCTACCTGACCGTCTCATTATCTTCTCTCAAGAAGAACTATCTTATGGTATGAAGATTGTCCTTCTTGAGAGAAGATCGAGCCTTCTTCTCTCCAGAAGATGTCTGGTAGGCCCATTTAAATACATTTTTTGGACATTTCAAGGTAGCAGATGTTTGAGTTGGGTTATTTTTTTCATTTTTGACAAAATGAGCACTCCTGGAAGTGACAGATTTTGACTTATATTGAGTGATAAGACTGAGCTATTTAAAAACACTTTTTCAACATTTCAAGATAGCAGTTAGTTCAGTTTGATCTTATTAAAGACAGCTGTATATTTTTTTTTTTGACCCAAAAATATTCTATGTTCATGCCCACTTTTTTTGCACTATGTTTGAAGACTGTCAACTTCTTGTCAGGAGGAGAATCACTTAGCCTTTCGATTATTTTTCAAATGATAGGATGCCTATTTAAAAACACTTTTTCAACATTTCAAGATAGCAGTTAGTTCAGTTTGATCTTATGAAAGACAGCTGTATCATTTTTTATAGCCGAAAGGAGCAAGTGCGACACTCACGTGTCCAAAAATCAGTACTCTAAGTACTCAAGTGGACTCTGCCATGCAGCAGAATACCACCCTTAGGTACCATCTGGAGGAAGTCCAGAATGGTCACGCTCTACAGCATGACTATCCATCCAAGCAACCGGAGTCCGGTACTCAAAAGAGTGAAGACGATAGGTTTCAGACATTGCCTCCATCATGTGTCCCCCAGTCTTCTCCTCTTGGCCATTTGGCACCGCATTGCCAGATTTAAAAATAACTTTACTGGGAAATCACACTTTGCAATAAACGACGTGGTATGCTCAGAAAAATAGGCTAGGCGATACAGGTTAGCGCCATCTTGGAACCAACTAAAATCAAATATACTATTGTAAATATTCCCTTACCTTTGATTATCTTCATCAGAAGGCACTTCCAGGAATCCCAGGTCCACAACAAATGTAGTTTTGTTCGAAAAAGTGAATAATTTATGTCCCAATAGTTCCTTCTTGTTAGCGCGTTCCAAAGGCTACTCATAATGTACTGAAGCGCGCGGGACATGTCGTCACGAATGTGCAAAAAATATATATTTACGTTCGTTCAAACATGTCAAACGTTGTATAACATAAATCTTTAGGGCCTTTTTCAACCAGAGCTTCAATAATATTCAAGGCGGACGATTCTGGGTTCCCATGGGCGCCGACGTCATAGTAGTAATGGCCCTCCCCCTGTGACCAACTTCCCAAGCCTCTCTTTGGGTCAGTTTCTACCATAGAAGACTCAAACCACTTTGTAAAGACTGTTGACATCTAGTGGAAGCCTTAGGAAGTGCTAAATGATTAATAAGTCCCTGTGAGTTTCAATGGCAAAGGCTTGAAAGTGATTCCACACATCAGATTTCCACTTCCTGTTAGGATTTGTCTCAGGGTTTTGACTGCCATATGAGTTTTGTTATACTCACAGACACCATTAAAACGGTTTTAGAAACTTTAGAGTGTTTTCTATCCAAATCTAATTATATGCATATTCTAGTTACTGGGCAGGAGTAGTAACCAGATTAAATCGGGTATGTTTTTTATCCGGCCGTGCAAATACTTCCCCCTATCCCCATCAGGTTAAGAGTTTATTCGGAAGATAATGGCTCTATAAACACTCTTCCGTGGTGTCCCGACTTTCTAGTTAATTACATTTACATGATTAGCTAATCAGGTGATATTAATTACAGAGAAAGGATTTTATAGGATAGCATGTCATATCACTTAATCTGGCATAACCAAAGACACGAAAGCAGAGAGGGAGAGAGCAGAAAGAGAGAGAACAGAGAGAGAGCAGAGAGAGCAGAGAGAGCAGAGAGAGAGAGCAGAGAGAGAGAGCGCAGAGAGAGAGCGCAGAGAGAGCAGAGAGAGAGAGCAGAGAGAGCAGAGAGAGAAGAGAGAGAAGAGAGAGGGAGCAGGCTGAGAGCAGAGAACAGAGAGAGCAGAGAACAGAGAGCAGGCTGAGAGAGCAGAGAGAGCAAAGAGCAGAGAGAGAGAGTGCAGGGAAAGCAGAGAGAGAGAGCAGAGGGAGAGAGCAGTGAGAGAGAGAGCAGAGAGAGAGAGAGAGCAGAGGGAGAGAGAGAGCAGAGAGAGCAGAGAGAGCAGAGCGAGAGCAGAGGGAGAGCAGAGAGCAGAGAGAGCAGAGCGAGAGAGAGCGCAGAGAACAGAGAGAGCAGAGGGAGAGAGAGCGCAGAGAGAGGGAGCAGGCTGAGAGAGCAGAGAGAGAGAGCAGAAAACAGAGAGAGAGAGCAGAGAGCAGTGAGTGAGAAGAGAGCAGAGAGAGCAGAGAAAGAGAGCAGAAAGAGCAGAGAGAGAGCAGGGAGGGCAGAGAAAAGAGAAAGAGCAGCAGAGCAGAGAGAGAGAGAGCAGAGAAAGAGCAGCAGAGCAGAGAGCAGAGAGAGAGAAGAGAGAGAGAGCAGAGAGCACGCTGAGAGAGCAGAGAGCAGGCTTAGAGAGCAGAGAGAGAGCAGAGAGCAGAGAGAGAGCAGAGAGCAGAGAGAGCAGAGAAAAGAGAGAGAGCAGCAGAGCAGAGAGAGAGAGAGCAGAGCAGAGAGAGAGAGAGAGCAGCAGAGCAGAGAGCAGAGAGAGAGAGCAGAAAGAGCAGAGAGAGAGCAGGGAGCAGGCTGAGAGAGAGCAGAGAGCAGAGAGAGAGAGCAGAAAGAGCAGAGAGAGAGCAGGGAGGGCAGAGAGAGCAGAGAAAAGAGAGAGAGCAGCAGAGAAAAGAGAGAGAGAGAGAGCAGAGAGAAGAGAGAGAGACGAGAGAGCAGAGAGCATAGAGAGCAGGAAAAGCAGAGAGCAGAGAGTGCAGAGAGAGCAGAGAGAGAGCAGGGAGCAGGCTGAGAGAGAGCAGAGAGAGCAGGGAGCAGAGAGAGAGCAGAGAGTAGAGAGAGAGCAGAGAGAGCAGGGAGCAGAGAGTGCAGAGAGAGCAGAGAGAGAGCAGGGAGCAGGCTGAGAGAGAGCAGAGAGAGCAGGGAGCAGAGAGAGAGCAGAGAGTAGAGAGAGAGCAGAGAGAGCAGGGAGCAGAGAGAGAGCAGAGAGTGCAGAGAGAGAGCAGAGAGAGCAGAGATAGTAACCCTGCATTACAACACTCTGTTGCTATAGTAACCCTGCATTACAACACTCTGTTGCTATAGTAACCCTGCATTACAACACTCTGTTGCTATAGTGACCCTGCATCACAACACTCTGTTGCTATAGTGACCCTGCATCACAACACTCTGTTGCTATAGTGACCCTGCATCACAACACTCTGTTGCTATAGTGACCCTGCATCACAACACTCTGTTGCTATAGTGACCCTGCATCACAACACTCTGTTGCTATAGTGACCCTGCATCACAACACTCTGTTGCTATAGTGACCCTGCATCACAACACTCTGTTGCTATAGTGACCCTGCATCACAACACTCTGTTGCTATAGTGACCCTGCATCACAACACTCTGTTGCTATAGTGACCCTGCATCACAACACTCTGTTGCTATAGTGACCCTGCATCACAACACTCTGTTGCTATAGTAACCCTGCATCGAGAATGAGCATTCATATCCCATCTGCGTTTTGTCATCCATTCACCACGACAGCCGTTACAACATGAGACAGGGAGAAGGAATGTAAAATCAATAACTAAACTGTTTTCACAATTAACATGTTGTTTCTTGTTTCAAGTATGTTTTATTATGAAAAGTACAATATATCCATGTATACTTGTACAACTATGGAGCGTATGTCCACATATAATTATACAATTTGTTTTTCCAACATAAAAGACAAGAAATGATCAAATTGGTATTTTAACGTTGTTATTGTAAGAGTTTAAATGTTTAAACAGAGGATACATCTAAAACAGGATAAAACATGGGCAGTATGTTGTGAGAATGTTACTTTAACGTCGACTCATAACGTCACACTATAACGTCATGGGAGTCTTGTGGAAAGACTAACGGTGTTATTGTAAGAGGTCATGGGTCAAGGTCCTCACAATTATAGGAAGATGCGCATGTGTGTGTGTGAGAGTGTGTCCTGTGTGTGTGTGTGTGTTTGTCCAGTGTGTGTGTGTGTGTGTGTGTGTGTGTGTGTGTGTGTGTGTGTGTGTGTGTGTGTGTGTGTGTGTGTGTGTGTGTGTGTGTGTGTGTGTTTGTCCAGTGTGTGTGTGTGTCCAGTGTGTGTGTGTGTGTGTGTTTGTCCAGTGTGTGTGTGTGTGTGTGTTTGTCCAGTGTGTGTGTGTGTGTGTGTGTGTGTGTTTGTCCAGTGTGTGTGTGTGTGTGTTTTTGTCCGGTATGTGTGTGTGTGTTTGTCCAGTGTGTGTGTGTGTGTGTGTTTGTCCAGTGTGTGTGTGTTTGTCCAGTGAGTGTGTGTGTGTTTGTTTGTCCAGTGTGTGTGTGTGTGTGTGTGTGTGTGTGTGTGTGTTTGTGTTTGTCCAGTGTGTGTGTGTGTGTGTGTTTGTCCAGTGTGTGTGTGTGTGTGTTTGTCCAGTGTGTGTGTGTGTGTTTGTCCAGTGTGTGTGTGTGTGTGTTTGTCCAGTGTGTGTTTGTCCAGTGTGTGTGTGTGTGTGTGTTTGTCCAGTGTGTGTGTGTGTGTGTGTGTGTTTGTCCAGTGTGTGTGTGTGTGTTTGTCCAGTGTGTGTGTGTGTGTGTGTGTGTGTGTGTGTGTGTGTGTGTGTTTGTCCAGTGTGTGTGTGTGTGTTTGTCCAGTGTGTGTGTGTGTGTTTGTGTGTGTGTTTGTCCAGTGTGTGTGTGTGTGTGTGTTTGTCCAGTGTGTGTGTGTGTTTGTCCAGTGTGTGTGTGTGTGTGTGTTTGTCCAGTGTATGTGTGTGTGTGTTTGTCCAGTGAGTGTGTGTGTTTGTCCAGTGTGTGTGTGTGTGTTTGTGTGTGTGTGTTTGTCCAGTGTGTGTGTGTGTGTGTGTGTGTGTGTGTGTGTGTGTGTGTGTTTGTCCAGTGTGTGTGTGTGTTTGTCCAGTGTGTGTGTGTTTGTCCAGTGAGTGTGTGTTTGTCCAGTGAGTGTGTGTTTGTCCAGTGTGTGTGTGTGTGTGTGTGTTTGTCCAGTGTGTGTGTGTGTGTGTTTGTCTAGTGTGTGTGTTTGTCCAGTGTGTGTGTGTGTGTGTGTGTGTGTGTGTGTGTGTGTGTGTGTGTGTGTGTGTTTGTCCAGTGTGTGTGTGTGTGTGTTTGTCTAGTGTGTGTGTTTGTCCAGTGTGTGTGTGTGTAAGTGTGTGTGTGTGTGTGTGTCCAGTGTGTGTGTGTGTGTGTGTGTATGTTTTTGTCCAGTGTGTGTGTGTGTGTTTGTGTCTGTGTGTGTTCAGTGTGTGTGTGTTCAGTGTGTGTGTGTTCAGTGTGTGTGTGTGTGTGTGTGTGTGTGTGTGTGTGTGTGTGTGTGTGTGTGTGTCCAGTTATTATTTCAGGGACACTGAAGAGCTAACATAATAAACCCAGAACCCTGGATAGAGGGGCTCAGTGAATGTGGAGGTGAATGTGATCAGGTGGGTCAGTGTGTCAGAGGAGGCTCTATAGAAGGACAGAGTGCCGGCTGACCAGTCCAGATACACTCCTACTCTGTGGGGGCTGGAGGAGGGGACGTCTATGGTAGTGGAGTTATTATTATACCAGCTGGAGGAGGGGACGTCTATGGTAGTGGAGTTATTATTATACCAGCTGGAGGAGGGGACGTCTATGGTAGTGGAGTTATTATTATACCAGCTGGAGGAGGGGACGTCTATGGTAGTGGAGTTATTATTATACCAGCTGGAGGAGGGGACGTCTATGGTAGTGGAGTTATTATTATACCAGCTGGAGGAGGGGACGTCTATGGTAGTGGAGTTATTATTATGCCAGCTGGAGGAGGGGACGTCTATGGTAGTGGAGTTATTATTATACCAGCTGGAGGAGGGGACGTCTATGGTAGTGGAGTTATTATTATACCAGCTGGAGGAGGGGACGTCTATGGTAGTGGAGTTATTATTATACCAGCTGGAGGAGGGGACGTCTATGGTAGTGGAGTTATTATTATACCAGCTGGAGGAGGGGACGTCTATGGTAGTGGAGTTATTATTATACCAGCTGGAGGAGGGGACGTCTATGGTAGTGGAGTTATTATTATACCAGCTGGAGGAGGGGACGTCTATGGTAGTGGAGTTATTATTATACCAGCTGGAGGAGGGGACGTCTATGGTAGTGGAGTTATTATTATACCAGCTGGAGGAGGGGACGTCTATGGTAGTGGAGTTATTATTATGCCAGCTGGAGGAGGGGACGTCTATGGTAGTGGAGTTATTATTATACCAGCTGGAGGAGGGGACGTCTATGGTAGTGGAGTTATTATTATACCAGCTGGAGGAGGGGACGTCTATGGTAGTGGAGTTATTATTATACCAGCTGGAGGAGGGGACGTCTATGGTAGTGGAGTTATTATTATACCAGCTGGAGGAGGGGACGTCTATGGTAGTGGAGTTATTATTATACCAGCTGGAGGAGGGGACGTCTATGGTAGTGGAGTTATTATTATACCAGCTGGAGGAGGGGACGTCTATGGTAGTGGAGTTATTATTATACCAGCTGGAGGAGGGGACGTCTATGGTAGTGGAGTTATTATTATACCAGCTGGAGGAGGGGACGTCTATGGTAGTGGAGTTATTATTATACCAGCTGGAGGAGGGGACGTCTATGGTAGTGGAGTTATTATTATACCAGCTGGAGGAGGGGACGTCTATGGTAGTGGAGTTATTATTATACCAGCTGGAGGAGAGGACGTCTATGGTAGTGGAGTTATTATTATGCCAGCTGGAGGAGGGGACGTCTATGGTAGTGGAGTTATTATTATACCAGCTGGAGGAGGGGACGTCTATGGTAGTGGAGTTATTATTATACCAGCTGGAGGAGGGGACGTCTATGGTAGTGGAGTTATTATTATACCAGCTGGAGGAGGGGACGTCTATGGTAGTGGAGTTATTATTATACCAGCTGGAGGAGGGGACGTCTATGGTAGTGGAGTTATTATTATACCAGCTGGAGGAGGGGACGTCTATGGTAGTGGAGTTATTATTATACCAGCTGGAGGAGGGGACGTCTATGGTAGTGGAGTTATTATTATACCAGCTGGAGGAGGGGACGTCTATGGTAGTGGAGTTATTATTATACCAGCTGGAGGAGGGGACGTCTATGGTAGTGGAGTTATTATTATACCAGCTGGAGGAGGGGACGTCTATGGTAGTGGAGTTATTATTATACCAGCTGGAGGAGGGGACGTCTATGGTAGTGGAGTTATTATTATACCAGCTGGAGGAGGGGACGTCTATGGTAGTGGAGTTATTATTATACCAGCTGGAGGAGGGGACGTCTATGGTAGTGGAGTTATTATTATACCAGCTGGAGGAGGGGACGTCTATGGTAGTGGAGTTATTATTATACCAGCTGGAGGAGGGGACGTCTATGGTAGTGGAGTTATTATTATACCAGCTGGAGGAGGGGACGTCTATGGTAGTGGAGTTATTATTATACCAGCTGGAGGAGGGGACGTCTATGGTAGTGGAGTTATTATTATACCAGCTGGAGGAGGGGACGTCTATGGTAGTGGAGTTATTATTATACCAGCTGGAGGAGGGGACGTCTATGGTAGTGGAGTTATTATTATACCAGGCAATGTATCTGTTGTCATAGCAGAACAGACTCCAGGACTTGTCATTGTGTCCAAGACAACAGTCATCAACCCCTCCTCTCCTGTTGATTCCTTTATATGTCACTCCTATACCAGCCCCCATTATCCCACTCCACTCTACCTCCCAGTAACAGCGCCCAGTCAGACCCTCTCTACACAGCACCTGTCCCCAGTCCTCAAATCTCTCTGGGTGATCAGGATACGGCTGCTCCTCTCTCCTACATGTCACCTTTCTGTTCTCCTCAGACAGAGAGAGGAGTCTGTTTACTGTGTTTAGGTCCAGTGTGAGATCACAGACATCTGATGGATGAAACCAGACACAATATTAGAAATCATCATCATTCACATTAGAATGTTAACTCACTTTTCACTAATTCATTTAATGTAGATGTTTCTAGGTATCAAAAGGAGAAGTTAAGGTAACTTGAGACTTGTTGAATGATCACATGTTATACTGTATGGTAATATAAAACACACTTATTCACATTAATTACACACACACACACACACACACACACACACACACACACACACACAGCAACTCTTTGTAAACGTTGGTGTCCCTGATTTGTGCTTCTGTAGAACTACAGATGATATTTAATATGACCAAGTCAGTAATGATGGTGGTCTTTGACTTAACTTGAATTAAGACTTATTCTTAGTCATATTCTCCACATCAGTCAACACTCACATTTTCTAAGTCCAGGTTTCATTCTGTTCTCTCCACCATGTTCCACACTGTAGCGGTAAGCAGAAGAACAGACAGTCATTGAGGGATACACCTGAACACACACACACACACACACACACACACTGGACACACACACACTGGACACACACACACACACACACACACACACACACACACACACACACACACACACACACACACACACACACACACACACTCACACAAACTGGACACAAACACACACACACTGGACACAAACACACACACACTGGACACAAACACACACACTGGACACACACACACACACACACAAACTGGACAAAAAGACACACAGGACACACACACACACACACGGTCAAGCGTGGTAAGAACATTTTCAGTGTTTGTGTCCAGTGTGTGTGTCCAGTAAGTGTGTGTCCAGTGTGTGTGTCCAGTGTGTGTGTATGTGTCCAGTGTGTGTGTGTGTGTGTCCTGTGTGTGTGTGTGTCCTGTGTGTGTGTGTGTGTGTGTGTGTCCTGTGTGTCCTGTGTGTGTGTGTGTGTGTCCTGTGTGTCCTGTGTGTCCTGTGTGTCCTGTGTGTCCTGTGTGTGTGTGTCCTGTGTGTCCTGTCTGTCCTGTGTGTGTGTGTGTGTCCTGTGTGTGTATGTGTGTCCTGTGTGTGTGTGTGTGTGTGTCCTGTGTGTGTGTGTGTGTGTGTCCTGTGTGTGTGTGTGTGTCCGTCCTGTGTGTGTGTGTCCGTCCTGTGTGTGTGTGTCCGTCCTGTGTGTGTCCGTCCTGTGTGTGTCCGTCCTGTGTGTGTCCGTCCTGTGTGTGTGTGTGTGTGTGTCCGTCCTGTGTGTGTCCTGTGTGTGTGTGTGTGTGTCCGTCCTGTGTGTGTCCCGTGTGTGTGTGTGTGTCCCGTGTGTGTGTGTGTGTCCCGTGTGTGTGTGTGCTGTGTGTGTGTGTGTCCTGTGTGTGTGTGTGCTGTGTGTGTGTGTGTCCTGTGTGTGTGTGTGTGTGTGTGTCCTGTGTGTGTCCTGTGTATGTCATGTGTGTGTGTGTGTGTGTCCTGTGAGTGTGTGTGTGTGTGTCCTGTGAGTGTGTGTGTCCTGTGAGTGTGTGTGTCCTGTGAGTGTGTGTGTGTCCTGTGAGTGTGTGTGTGTGTGTCCTGTGTGAGTCCTGTGTGTGCGTGTGTGTGTGTGTCCTTGTGTGTGTGTGTCCGTCCTGTGTGTGTGTGTGTCCCCTGTGTGTGTGTGTGTCCCCTGTGTGTGTCCTGTGTGTGTGTGTGTGTGTGTGTCCTGTGTGTGTGTGTGTGTGTGTGTGTGTCCGTCTTGTGTGTGTCCTGTGTGTGTCTGTGTGTGTGTGTGTGTGTCCCGTGTGTGTCCCGTGTGTGTGTGTGTGTGTGTGTCCCGTGTGTGTCCCGTGTGTGTGTGTGTGTGTGTGTCCTGTGTGTGTGTGTGTCCTGTGTGTGTGTGTATGTGTGTCCTGTGTGTGTGTGTGTGTCCTGTGTGAGTCCTGTGTGTGTGTGTCATGTGAGTGTGTGTGTGTGTGTCCT
Organism: Salmo salar; assembly: GCF_965601325.2. NCBI lineage: Eukaryota > Metazoa > Chordata > Actinopteri > Salmoniformes > Salmonidae > Salmo > Salmo salar. The sequence goes on from NW_027675358.1 coordinate 964,950, forward strand.
GTGAGTGTGTGTGTGTCCTGTGAGTGTGTGTGTGTCCTGTGTGTGTGTGTG